>NW_021133789.1:0-756 GCF_004193835.3 Ostrinia furnacalis
CCCATGGTTTTGAAGATATGGGCCTTAAAGTGAAGCGCGGCGGAAGGAAACTTGCCCCCCCTCCCCCTGCTACCACAGGGGGGGCTCCCGATGTCTACCGACGGAAATCCACTCAGGAGCACCCAAAGAAACACTGTTGCAAAAATGAGCCTTCTATACCAAAGTGGAGGGGTCTCCATACAAATCATTGCACTAAATTCCCTACTATCTAC
Organism: Ostrinia furnacalis; assembly: GCF_004193835.3. Classification (NCBI taxonomy): domain Eukaryota; kingdom Metazoa; phylum Arthropoda; class Insecta; order Lepidoptera; family Crambidae; genus Ostrinia; species Ostrinia furnacalis. The sequence continues at coordinate 213 of NW_021133789.1, forward strand.
AGTTTTCCATCTATAATGCTTTATTGACTGGACTATATGGAGTTTGTCCTCTTTAACAAGATTCAAAACGCATTGACTCCGTTTATCAAAGTTGATGTGCCGTAGACTACATGAGATTTGTACTATTTTATTCTATAAGGATTCTGCAAGGTTAGAACATAATAACAGTGTCCAATTTACAATTAACGTTGTTAGTATTTATTTATTAGGGACTAGCGGCCGCCCGCGGCTTCGTACGCGTGGAACCCGTTTTACCCCCTTCATCTATCTTACGCGGTTTAGATTTTTTCATACTAATGTTTTTTCCTACTAACTCCCGTTCCCGTTGGAATTTCGCAATATACTGTTGTAACTAAGCTTTAAGTTTACTAAGGTACCTGCATGCCAAATTTCAAGCGTCTATCTTAAGTGGCTTAGATTTTTTCATACAAATGTTTTTTCCCGCTAACTCCCGTTCCCGTAGGAATTTTGCAATATCCTGTTATAACTGAGCTTTAAGTTTACTAAGGTACCTACATGCCAAAGGACATTGTCAGAAACCGCC
>NW_021133790.1:0-723 GCF_004193835.3 Ostrinia furnacalis
AAGAGTAGTGGTTGGTGACAAATGTATTCTACTCTGCCGTCACCACACGGCACATACACGCTTCCATACATCAGGTACTAATAGCCACGATAGCCGAACGGTGAAGGGGTCGGAGTGGCCGACTCGAGATCCGAGGAACGCGGGTTCGAATCCCACAGCCGCTCGACTATTGTGGTGAGCCCACTCGTAACACAAGCTTATTTAGCTTAACACGAGGTGCTAACGGGTCTATTAGTAATTTGTGCAATATAAATTGCTAATAATCTTTTAAAAAAAAACTGACTGAGCGCTACACCTACGAATTTGAATTTGAATAGACTTTGAGCTTCCAAGACTCACGTCATTTTCAACAAAAATCCTGAGCCTCAATCAGGAATTGAATTTGGGAGTCAATGGGAGACTCTTTTGGATGACCTTCTTCCAGTGACATGACCCACTTTCAGCTTGGTCCACAGAACAAGTTGCTGGATTGAATTCTAAATATTTTTTCTTCCAACAACTGGGCCCAATCTAAGATTCTAGAGTAGTTTTATGTCGATTTGATGTTTAATTTCATCATCATCATTTCAGCCATAGGACGTCCACTACTGAACATAGGCCTCCCCCAATGCTTTTCATGTTGATCGATTGGTAGTGGCCTGCGGCTTGATGTTTAATTTATTTAAAAAAACCTTGAGGACGACTTGGCCCGTGGATCAAGCTAACTAAATTGGGCCAAGTCGC
>NW_021133792.1:0-896 GCF_004193835.3 Ostrinia furnacalis
GCTCTGTTTCTAAGTTCGTGAACTCATGTCCCCTATTTCGGAATAAGGTTTTATGCATCCAGTTAGGATATTTTAATAATGGTTAAGGGTTTAATAAATTTTAAAACGATAATATAAATTTAGAATAAAATAATTATGTGAAATTGACGATATTACTTACCTGAAATATTTATAAGAAATAATGTGAGTCTAGCTAGGGTACGTACCTACGTATAATATTTTGATTTGTTAATTCGAACAATATGTGAAAATATTTATATAACCATTAGAAATGTAGAGGAGGGGGGGGGGGAACTTATCCACTCCCCCCTTCGTACCTATAAAATTTTGATTTGTTATTTCTAGCGATGTGTGAAAATATACAAAAAAAATATACATTAGAAATGTAGGGGAGGGGGGGACTTACCCTCCCCCCCCCTTCGTACCCATAAAATTTTGATTTGTTATTTGTAACGATAAGTATGTGGAAAATATTTACACAAGCCATTAGATGCCAGGGGTGGGATTATGGGGAGGAAGGGGGGATTACCCCCCNTTTGTTATTTGTAACGATAAGTATGTGGAAAATATTTACACAAGCCATTAGATGCCAGGGGTGGGATTATGGGGAGGAGGAGGGGATTACCCCCCCCCCTTCTCGTTATAATCCCACCCCTGGAGCTGTTTCAAGTGAGGGTAGCCCCCCCCCACTGAAAATAACTCCAGATACGCCAATGACTCATAATTCAAATTCAAATTCAAATTGTTTATTTGCCTACTAAGTGTACATTAAAGTAAGTAGGTAATTAATTAATTTCTTAGGTAGGTAAGTATTAAAAACTAAAAAACACGTCGATTTCTTTGATGGTATGTGTCATAAAAGAACCTAACACCCAGCGTTGCCAGTTTTTTTTTCG
>NW_021133793.1:0-1776 GCF_004193835.3 Ostrinia furnacalis
CACTTACAAAGTTATCAAATATGACATTGACAGGAGGGCGCTACTATCAATACTGGGTTAGTTCCAATTTTTGCCACTTTGGACCACACGAAGTGTGTCCCTTTTTCGGAATATAACAGGAGGGCGCTACTATCAGTACAAATTTTTGCTATTTGACGTTTCAGAATCGTTGAACTATACCAATTTTTATTTTAAAGTATCAATTTTATAGCAATAATCAAAAACTTGATAATACAATTTTAAATTAAAATAACACTTTTTAGTTATTTTGCTGAGTCGAGTTTTTCGATTACGCACACTGCGGTCGCACTAATGTTTCTTTTTTCTGCCATTCACTCATTCGTCGTAATCATCGTCGTCGTTCACTCATCATTCATTCAGTTCAGAAAAAATCATTCATCAGCAGTCGAATTTTAATTTATTACGAATTTATTAATTACCTTTTACGCATTGGATCAAAATTAGAATAAAAAGTGTTCATAATTTAATAAAAAATGCAGTGCCAATTATGGATGGGCAGTGTAAGTACCATTTCAGAAAGTAACTCTCGGTAAACATTTTGAAAGTCCCATTATTTTGTAAACAGTCACAACAATTTTTTTAGAATCGTTTATATTAAAAATTATCACTTCTATTCTTTCATCCCACTGAAAATTCAAAATTTTCAGCATTAAATATTAGGTCCTAACCTATAAGTTGGACCATTTTTGTGTGGATTACCAATCTATAAGCAATGTTAGGAATACTAACTAAGGATCTATTTTCATTCCTTTTCTTATAGTTGGAGCCCAATATGACAGAGAGCTTCATAATGGCTGCATTCCATCGTATGGGACAGCGTCCATTAGCAGTAAAAGTGATGAGAAATAAGTTTACAGGTGAACCAGCTGGATATGCGTTTGTTCACTTCCAGGTAAGTACACATTTTAATGCAGTCGTACTGATTTTTGCCCGGAATATAATGTACTAAGATTCCACTTCCAGATTTCATACCAGTGGACTAATGGCATAAATGTTAGTAAAAGGTTATTACATATTGAGGTTCTATGGCCAGGAAACAATAATATTAAATAAGAGTTTGCTTGATACATCACAATATCTTGAAATGCTGGAATTGGTTAAATATTATAAATTTTAACCTCGTAAGACTGAAGAGTAAATTTTGTTGACTTCTAAGTATCGCCGAATGTGCTTTCAGAAGAACGAATAATTTGTAGTAGTAAACGCCGAGCACTTCGAGTAAAAAAATTTCTATGCTAGAGATTTTCTTTTGCATTTATCTTTTCAGGGGCTATAATAGTGCATAGAGCTTATTTTAGGTGAAAAATAATAAAAAAATGTTTTCTCTTAAAAGAACATTCGGTATTACAGACTTTAAAAAGTAAAAGTAAATAAATTGTATTTTATACTTTAAAGTGAAACGTAAATGTAACCTTCTTAATAAATTAATACTACATAAAGATACAATAATGATATTAATAAATGTAACTGAAAAGGTACAACGGTTTTAATTTTATTTAATGTTTCATAATTAGTACTTTTAAAAGTACTATCGGTTTTATAACATACACTAATGATAGGTTAAAATGTATAAGAATTAAAGTGAATATTCATGTTAATTATAATATTTACTAAACTAAAAATCAGAATGTTCTCATGGTAAATTTTCTCAATCATATCATAATTTTAACCCGGCGTCAATGACGCTGGGTCATATTGACCCGAGGCATTTTCAAACGTTCATAAATTTTTTTGCGTCCATTTTGTGGTTCGAGC
>NW_021133794.1:0-599 GCF_004193835.3 Ostrinia furnacalis
TTGGGATTAGTTGGGATTAGTTGGGATTAGGCATACACAACAAGTAACAATCACAAATAATATATAAAGAAAGTAACTTATGGTTAGATCTAGATCATCACTCAAATAACGTGTACACACAGCATGGTTAAAATATTTGTAACCTTGCTTAACTATTGACAACATTATTGTATTTTTTTGTTATTTCAGGTGTTGCAACTATCAGGCGCGGCGGGCGTCCTTCACGACGTGTTCGGCACGGAGCTGGCCGACCACTTCTTCCTGGGCGGGCCCACCTCGCTGCGGGGCTTCAGACAGCGGGGCGTAGGACCGCACTGCGACGGGCAGGCCACTGGCGGGCGAGTGAGTGAATTAAGTAGGTTTTAAGGGCGTCTTAAGGCAGTGAGGCGTTTTGCGACGGGTGACAGGTAGGGCATGTAATATCGGAAGGTTTTCAATTCCGATATTGGATTCCGATATTAGATCTCAATATCGGAATTCCGATATTAATATCGGAATTGAGTTCATGTGCTATAAAATTAACATTTCGTTATATTCGTAAGAATTCTGGATTGTTTACAATAAAAATAATGATTTTAATCAAAATCTTTAATTTGGTA
>NW_021133795.1:0-99225 GCF_004193835.3 Ostrinia furnacalis
AAGTTTCATTTTTCTATCATAACGAAATAAACGCAACACAAGACAACCCTAGCGCGGCGGCCGAGCGCAGGTATGCGAAGCGAAGTACATATTATATGAGTTTACCTTCTGTTATATTTTGTGCCACTACCAACCGGGTGATGTGTAAATCATTGGGGGAGGCCTATGTTCAGCAGTGGACGTCCTGTGGCTGAAATGATGAGATTGATGATTTGATCAACACTCCCCACGGTGGACAGACGGTTTGCGGAATTCATATGTTCGCATAATCTTTATCCCTTAGGTCCAATTCCACCAAACTTTTATCCGAGAATAACTCCTGGTATAACTGGTATATTGACAGTTTCAGTATGGGAAATATGTCAAAATTACAAGTTTATTCTCAGATTAATATTTACTCTTGTTTGGTCGAATCCACCCTTAATCACCAACCTCCTACAACATCCTATTCTACTCTGCCGGAACCACCGGCTATGTACTATGGGCACAGAATAATAATAAGTACTAGGGTAANTATTTTTTCTTATTTTTCCTAAAGCAGTCATGACTAGGTCCAACCTGCGGCGCCGGCTTATCCTTGAATTTTGGGACACGTTGTATAAAAGTTGGCGGTTAAATTATAAAATAATGTTTTAAAAAGGCAGTTAATATATTCAATAATAAGACAAAATGATTATGTATAGGGAAAACAAAATAGATTTGCATTTTTTTAAAAGATTATGATAGCTCTTACCTTAGTAAAAAACGAATATTTCGATTGTTTTTTTCGCACAGGTCCCGGTTTGTCAAACAAATGGTTGATGCGCCGCGGTGTTTGAAAAAATAAAAAACGTGTGTAGACAGTTGAGTAATAAATGATATTACTGTACAATTTCTACTAAAAAATATAAGGTTCGGCTACAAAAAACCTTAATTTTCTTAAAAAACTGGAGCATGCCAATAAATTGGTAGAGTGCCAATGATTGGGTGGTTTACCCTACGTACAGAAGTTTTTCTTCGCGAAGGTATTTAAAAAAATGTATGCTCAATGTCATTAACAATATGGTGTAATTTAGCCTGTCTCAAGAGTCAAGCACCATTTTGTTGACGAACGTCAGTGATCGGCACTGCGCCGAAGCTTAGGGCTGACTTCGGTAAAATGATGTGACGTGAGGTGCCAAACTGCGGAAAATGGCGGAGGAAATACATGATTTAGCATGAATTATCGTGAATAATATTAACTACTTATTTACCTCTCAGTGTCTTGAGGCAACTTAAAAAAGTACATTCTGTGTTTTTATTATTATTTAGGCAGTTAAATACTGCACAGTATTTAGTACACCATTTTCTTTATCTTCTTCCATCATACACAAGCCAAGAGAGAATACGCGTGCGTGAGTCAATGTTCGCTCGTATGTGAGGCCTTGTCGAATAGTATCCTGTAGGTGGGCCATCGTGCGTGTTTTGTTTTCGATGTAAACTCGCGGAGATGAACAGGCCTGCTATGGGCCGCACTTCTAGCTACCCTGTCATATCGTCTCGTTCTATCGCAAAGAATCGCAATTTGATGAGATCCAGAGAAAAACAGAAATGGGTAGCTGGAACTGTGCCCCACTGTACATTGATACAATTTCATAGTGAGTGAAAACCCTTTGCTTGTATTAGTATCGGTCTTGTTAGTTGTCCCAAATAAAAAAAAAGTCGTCGTTCGTCGTCGTCGTTTCAGCCGAAAGACGTCCACTGCTGGACAAAGGTCTCCCCCAAGGATTTCCACAAAGACCGGTCCTGCGCCGCTTGCATCCAGGCACCTCCCGCAACCTTCACCAGATCGTCGGTCCACCTAGTGGGAGGCCTGCCCACGCTACGTCTTCCAGCTCGTGGACGCCACTCAAGAACTTTCCTGCCCCAGCGGCCATCAGCTCTTCGAGCTATGTGCCCCGCCCACTGCCACTTGATTTTAGCGATTCTGCGAGCTATGTCAGTCACTCTGGTTCTCCTACGGATCTCCTCATTTCTGATTCGATCACGCAAGGAAAAAAAAGTAAATGAGACATATTCACCTGGAGTCGTTATACTCGTGCCAGTCGCCGGTGTACGGATGCTTGCAGTACGCTGTGTAGTGGCCGGAGTATGTGGTTCCTGTCACCAAATAGCTAATCAGTATTGCGTCTTATGTCGTTGGGATAGGTATCATTTTGCAATGACAAAAATGTAGTTTCAGTAGACAAATTGACAGTGAAGTATGTTGCACCTTGTTATAGGCAAGTGGGTACAAAGTTGGTGGATGGGTACACAAGTTCACACATGGAGGTTAAGTAGATATCTATTTGGAGTGACATTTTATTAACCATAGTTCATAACCTTCATCCGATCGCTCCAGACAACGATGTTCGCAGACGCGTCTTGTTATGACGTCACTAAGAAAAGCGCCTTACAACACAAGCGTGTGGGTGGGTACACAAGTTGGGTGGGTGGGTACACAAGCGGGTGGGTGGGTACACAAGCTGGCCAGTAGGTACACAAGTTGGGTGCGTGGGTACACAAGTTGGGTGGGTGGATACACAAGCGGGTGCGTTGTACCTGAGTGGTTGCTGACGGCGTAGAGATTGTACACATTGTACCTGAGTGGTTGGGTACACAAGTTGGGTGGGTAAACAGTTGGGTGGATGGGTACACATGTTGGGTGGGTGGATACACAAGCGGGTGCGTTGTACCTGAGTGGTTGCTGACGGCGTAGAGATTGTACACATTGTACCTGAGTGGTTGGGTACACAAGCGGGTGTTTTGTACCTGAGTAGTTGCTAACGGCGCACGGGATGTAGATGGGTACACAAGGTGGGTGAGTAGGTACACAAGTTGGGTGGGTGGGTACAGAGTTGGGCGCGCTGTACCTGAGTGGTTGCTGACGGCGTAGAGGTTGTACACATTGTACCTGAGTGGTTGGGTACACAGGGTGGCCGAGTGGGTACACAAGCGGGTAGGTGGGTACACAAGTTAGGTGCGTGGGTACACAGTTGGGTACGCTGTACCTGAGTGGTTGCTGACGGCGTAGGGGTTGTACACATTGTACCTGAGTGGTTGGGTACACAAGTTAGGTGGGTGGGTACACAGTCGGGTGCACTGTACCTGAGTGGTTGCTGACGGCGTAGAGGTTGTAGACGGGCTGCGCGCGCACGGCGGCGTAGGGCGCCATGTCCAGGCCGGTCAGCGGGAACTCCACGAGGACGTTCAGTTTGCCGCGGAAGCGCTCGGTTGGGGAGAACCTGGAAGAATAAAATACAGTCATTGCTTATCCAGTCAGCGCCAAATCCTACTAATACATATTTTATTATAAATGCGAAAGTTTGGATGTCTGGATGTTTGTTACTCTTTCACGCATAAACTACTGAACGGATATTGTTGAAACTTTACAGTATTATTGTTTTTAACCCAGATTAACATATAGGCTATACATTTTTTATAACGATATGTGACTAACTAAATTTCAATAAATAAATAAGACGTGGGTAAAAAGCGCCATCTATCGTCATTGGTTAAAATCTACAGCGCTGGGCAAAAAAATTTGACGTTCGTAAATTATTCATGCGCGGGAAGCCGTGAATCGAAGGTCCACGCGTAAGAAGTCGCGGGCGGCCGCTAGTACTCAAATAGTTCATGACAACCAAAGTAGGTAAAAAGATCGCAACACGTCTTTGTAGAGCGTGGTTTAGACTAGAAATTTTGTAGAAAACTACCGCAAGCTGTTTACTACTATGTATGTAAATAGCTGTGGCAAAGTCAACTTCTGCAAGTTTTATTTCTATTCTAAACCTCGCTTTACAATTGGAATAAGGTTGGGTTGTCAAATTTTTGGTCACTTTGGGTGTCACGAACTATATGTAATATGTACATCTTAGGGCAGATTCTAACATGAAGAATCTATCAATTAATTCAACCCAAGAATGTTGGGGCTTTCGATTCGATGATAGTTGAGAGCTATGATATTTATCCCCATCCCGTATCCATCCTACGTATGGCCAATGGCCATATCATGGCCCACCCTGAAAAATCCTACTAATATTATGAACTAGCTTTTGCCCGCGGCTTCACCCGCGCGAAATTTAATTTGTCACAGATCGTCGTAAATTACAGCCTATATGTTATTCTGGGTTATAAACAATAATACTGTAAAGTTTCATCAAAATCCATTCAGTAGTTTTTGCGTGAAAGAGTAACAAACATCCAGACATCCACACAAACTTTCGGATTTATAATATTAGTAGGAAGTAGGATGCGAGTTTGTATGGATGTTTGTTACTCTTTCACGTAAAAAGTACTTAACGGATTTTGATGAAACTTCACAGTATAATTGTTTATAACCCAAAATAACATATAGGGCTCTGTGACGAACTAAAATTCACGTGGGTGAAGCCGCGGGCAGAAGCTAGTAACCCATAGATACGCCAATGATTGTCAGTTTTTTGTATGTATACATCGTGAGTGTCCAGCTAAGTCTACAATAACTCTATGAACCTCACCGTTTCAGATGCAGCACGAGAACTTGCGGAAACTTGTGCACGGTGAACCACTTCAGGCACTTGCGACGCACGCCGCACTTCGAGCACGTCTGTGGACAACGAACAACAGGTCAAAGTCAAAGTCAAAATTTCTTTATTTGTATAGACTATTATAGCCTGACCAGGAACATAAAAACCCTGGAATAGAGGCGCGTCAATTGCATTTGANTTCCGTAAGAACCATCCTTGGACTTCCACAAACATTTAAAAAAAAGAATTATCGAAATCGGTTCAGCCGTTCACACGTGATGCCGTGACAACGCGAAACGGGTTTCATTTTTATATATATAGATATAGATAAATATATTCTATTCTATTCTATTCTATTCTGAAGGTGGTCTTATTAATACTAGACCACAGAGGCGGTTCGTTCGTTCGTTTCAGCCAAATGACGTCCACTGCTGGACAAAGGCCTTCCCCAAGGTTTTCCAAAATGAACGGTCCTGCGCTGCCCGCACCCAGGCTCTTCTCGCGACCTTTACCAGATCGTCGGTCCACCTAGTAGGAGGCCTGCCCACGCTACGTCTTCCAGCCCGTGGTCGCCACTCGAGAACTTTCCTGCCCCAACGGCCATCGTCTCTACGAGTTATGTGCCCCGCCCACTGCCACTTGGTTTTAGCAATTCTGCGAGCTATGTCGGTCACTTTGGTTCTCCTGCGGATCTCCTCATTTCTGATTCGATCACGCAGGGAAACTCGGAGCATAGCCCAATCCATCGCCCTTTGGGTGACCTTGAGCCTTCTTATGAAACCCACAGTCCACGTCTCAGAGCACAGAGTCAAGTCTAGATATTAGCACGTCACTACCTTGTTTAACATACCACGCAATCTTGTATACCCATTCTTATAAGATACCTACACTATTTCTATTTATTTATATTAACCGGCAGACAGTGGTGACTGACTGAGTTTGTTGCTGCGCTTCTTCTCAGCACTTGCCAAATGTTGGTCTCGAAGCGCTGGTAGGGTAAAAAGATTATGAGACATGTAGAGGCTCCTTAAGAGCAAAATGACGATTTGTAAGAACTATTTATTAGTCTAAACATATAAAGAAATTTTGACTTTTGACTTTTTGACTTTTGAGAGGCGGTTATTAGACCAAAAAGGTGGTGATGATGATGATGATGATGATGAAGAGTCCTTATTACTGACCGGCTTCTCGTCGCCGTCCAGCTCCTCTTCGCGTGTGAAATGCTGAAGACACTGCTGCAGCCGCAGCGCGCCCGTGCGCGCCGGGATCGGCAGGCTGTAGACAATACAATATGTTAATACTCGATGCATGTATTTAAAATCATCGATAGAAAGAAAGAAAGAAAGAAATAGACTTTATTGGACACAGTAAGCACAAATTATAATCTATATATATATACAACGTGTCCCAAAATTCAACGATAACTCGGCGCCACAGGGCGGACATAGTCATGGGTACTTTAGGAAAAATAAGAAAAAAAATCTATCTCAATTATTTTTTAAGTTACACAACAAATAATGAAATTCGTCGAAAATTGACACCCCTTATGATATTTTACATTACCACGGCCACAATTTTTCAAGTACTTCTGTTTTTTTGTTTGTATCGGCAACCTAAGTAGTGTTGCTGTCCACCCCAATCCTTAAAACCCCCAGAATCCTTGCAATTTTTACACAAAAGTTAATCAAAATATGATATTTCTTTAAAATTTTAAACGATTTTTACTTTCACTCAACTTTGACTCGTCGTTTTGTAAAAAAAACGTACAAACACTACTGCGGCAAGTTTTTTATAAAGTTGACGCAACTATCCAAGATTCCAAAATGGTATAATACTCTAAGAAAACTAGTCGCAAAAAAGATATGCGTACCATTTTTACAAGCACTTCGCTTGTTAGTTAGTATGGGATAAATCTTGCAACTGAATTTTAAACCAGTTGTTTAGGAGTTCCTTTGGCCAGCTCCTGGCCACCTCTTGACTCATTATCAGGATCCTGGATATCATCTAGCACTAAAGTGCTCGAAAAGACAAATCCAACGAACCCAAACTAGATGCGATTCCGCCGTTTCGTTAAGAAGTTCCTATGGTCACCTCCAGACTCCATCCAGCTCAATGGTACCATAATAATGCATCGTCATCGTACTTACACAATGTAACCAAATTTCAGCTCAATCGGTTGAGGAGAACTGGTCTTAAATTCAGTTGCAAGATTTGTCCCACACTAACTAACAAGCGAAGTGCTTGTAAAAATGGTACGCATATCTTTTTTGCGACTAGTTTTCTTAGAGTATTATACCATTTTGGAATTTTGGATAGTTGCGTCAACTTTATAAAAAACTTGCCGCAGTAGTGTTCATACTTTTTTTTTACAAAACGACGAGTCAAAGTGGAGTGAAAGTAAAAATCGTTCAAAATTTTAAGGAAATATCATATTTTGATTAACTTTTGTGTAAAAACTGCAAGGATTCTGGGGGTTTTAAGAATTGGAGTGGACAGCAGCACTATTTAAGTTGCCGATACAAACAAAAAAACAGAAATATTTAAAAGATAGTGGTCGTGGTAATGTAAAATATCATAAGGGGTGTCAATTTTCGAAGAATTTCATAATTTATTGTGTAACTTAAAAATAATTAAGATAGATTTTTTTTCTTATTTTTCCTAAAGTAGTCATGACTATATCCATCCTGCGGCGCCGGCTTATCCTTGAATTTTGGGACACGTTGTATAAAAGAAAGTCGTGTTAGTTACACCACTTATAACTCAAGAACGGCTAAACCGATTTAGCTGAAAATTGTCAGGGAGGTAGTTTAGAGCCAGGAGAAGGACATAGGATACTTTTTATCCCGTTCGAAGTTAAAAAAAAAGTCTGCTTATTTATTGCCATTAAGGCGGAACAAAGTTCGCCGGGTCTGCTAGTAAACAATAACAACACAAAACGAATATAGAAAATAGTGGGCCAATGTGTCAAGAAACTGGTCTTCCGCGAGAGCCCTTATATGCGATAAGATTTTATAACGGCGCGCATCCTTTGCCCCGCTAGAAAATAACTCAACCAGCGTTTAATTGCGGGTTAAATTGATGCAAGAAAGGGTACACTGTACCCTGTGGTACACTGTACCTAGAGGTGACAACAATCTTCCCACTTCTCGTTCGTGCTACATGTCTTGTCTAACCCACTGGTTTGGTTGCTAATAAAAATATAGTCAATTTGTCCCAGGGGAAAGTTAAACCGTTATTGGGGTACGTATAAAACAATCACAGATCATGAAATGACCGGTTATGATCTGAAAACAGACCCACCACAAAAGGTTTACGCAACAAAAAGTGAAACTGAAAAGAAACACACTTTGATTTCATTTCCTTTTACCCGACTGCGCCAGAAGGAGGGTTATTTACCTAAGATCATAGAAAGAGTCGTCGGTCAGCGAGGCAATTATTGTCAGCATCAAAAATTACTCAACGTTCTGGTTTCATCACAATATGTGTATCCTATGGAACTGACCTGAGATCCCAGAACGGGTCGAAGGTGACGCTGTCATGTCCGCAGTGCGTACAGCGAAGAGTTACTCTTGAGCTGGCCCACGAAAATATCACATTGCCACAGCAATTTGTACTTTATTCCCACGATATAAGACCTAGAATTTTTTTGCTTTTTTTATGCTAGACAAGGCAGGTATTTGACCGCAATCGCACCTGGTGTTAAGTGAGATGCAAGAGATGGTGTAAGAGAGACCTAGAATAGCTTCTCCCTGTATAATTACAATGCGCCAATGTAGCGCGCCGTATATTCTACAAACTGCCACAGCAACATGACCCTTATTTCCATTACCTCAAGTCCCAGAACGGGTCGAAGGTGACGCTGTCATGTCCGCAGTGCGTACAGCGAAGTTACTCTTGAGCTGGCCCACGAAGATCTCACAATGCCACAGCAATTTGTACTTTATTCCCACTGTATAAGACCTAGAATAGCTTCCCCCTGCGTGCGTACAGTGCGCCATTTTTGCGCGTCACACCACCACAAATTCGTCTTTATTTCCATTACCTTAAGTCCCAGAACGGGTCGAAGGTGACGCTGTCATGTCCGCAGTGCGTACAGCGAAGAGTACTCTTGAGCTGGCCCACAAAGATGTCACTGACGCGTGAATCCTCCATTCGAAGATAGCGATTCCACGCTTCTGCTGCTTTGGCTGAGTCGCTGGAAAAGATGAAAAGAAATTTCAGTGTTGGTTGACCAAGATTTAAAACTTTCCATGATTTTTTTAAATATTTTTAATATCTTTTTTGGCATGTGTCGTGTATACTACCACTTGTTTTATAAAACCACACCCTGTATAAACGTCAAAAAGAAAGGTGAAGGAAGTCATAGACGTACCCAGCTTTTGGTCTAAGGGGGGCAAATCAGATTTTTACGTCAGATACTTTGGCTCAAGCAGCTGCCCCTCTTGAACGCACTTGAAGTTATGCGTTACGTCACAAAGTGCTACACTTTTAAGCAGGCCTTGACGTCACGGGCCTCTTCTTTTAAACTTTGGTGCGCTTTATCTCTTTAATCAACCGCCTCTGTAGTCTAGTGGTAAGAGAAGACTACCTGCTTCAGACGCAGAGGTTCCGGGTTCGATTCCCAGTGGGGGCAGAATTTTCTGTTCGGTCTGGTTGGTGGTAGGGCTTGTTCTAAGTCCGCCTGGCTAGCTACCACCATCTTACCTAAGTCTGTCGCCATAACAACAATGTTAACAGCATTGTTGTGTTCCGGCAGTTAGAGGTAAGATAGCCAGTTCCTCCGTGGTTGAGGATTCCGGGTGAAGCTCGCTTCCACCTTCGGCCTGATCGTCACTTACCATCAGGTGAGATACAGGCCAAGAGCTTCCTCGTTGTGGATAAATTTTTTTTTATTTTTATTACTTAAAGTGAAAAATTTAGCAACAAACATTGTGTTCACCTGAGATTGTCGTCGATCTCCGTGAGTATCGGCTTCGGCTTGACGGTGACGCGGTTCACGTCTTCGTGAAGACCTTCCAGAAGGTACCGCAGGAACTCCTGCGAACGCAAGAAAGGTTTTTCAAAGTCAAAGTCAAAGTCAAAATTTCTTTATTTGTTTGGACTAATAAATAGTTCTTACAAATGGTTTATGAAGACGCTGGTTTTTTCTGAGCCATAAATAAACTAGCGGCCTGCGACTTCGTACGCGTGGATCCCGTTTTACCCCCTTCATCTATCTTACGCGGTTTAGATTTTTCATACAAAAGGCTTTTCCCGCTAATTCCCGTTCCCGTGGGAATTTCGGGGATTCCTTTCTTAGTGCACCTCTACGGTACCTAAGCTACGTCCCTTCCAAATTTCAAGTGCCTACGTTTAGCCGTTTAGGCTGTGCGTTGATATGTCAGTCAGTCAGTCAGTCAGTTTTTTCTATCTACAGTATGAAGAGTACTTTCCCTCCAGGTGGCATTACAAAATTCCACCCTGTATAGTTAGAAGATAGATAATCTACATAACTTTCTATTGTTTTTGAACTTTCATGGTCACTAACATTAAAATAGTTATCTATGGAAGGCAATGCGATAGTAAAGAAACTGGGAAAGAGGTTCCATCCACAAGGTGGACCAACGACCTCATAAAGGTAGCTGGAAGGCGCTGGATGCAGGCCGCTACCAACCGGGCGATGTGGAAATCATTAGGGGAGGCCTATGTTTAGAAATTGATATCAATGAAGATGATGATGATCATAGGGGGTGCGACTGCATGAGCGAATTTGCGACACATTTCGGCATGCCTAAGGTTGCCGCGGGATTTCTAGTTATGCCTAAGGACCGTGCTGTCCCGATAATGTGCCTAATCCTAAATTCTTTAGAAATTTCCATCGATGTAAACAAACACTTGTGCACACAATTACACTATAATACTCACGTTTTCTTAATATCATACACATTATTTCACAAGCTCATGAAACCAACTTTATTCTCATGATGAAACAAATATGAAATCTAACATTGAAAACAAAATATTTTAACAAAATATTTGGATGGTGAATATTTGTGCTTCATGTTAAAATGTCAAATCGACATTTGACGTTTAAAGTTAGGTCCTATCTCTGGAAAATCTGTAAGTCATAGACAATATTCATAGATAATAATCTGTAAATTTTATCGATTTTATTTCAAGTATTCAGTTATTTCAATTACCAATTAGGTACTTTGATAATATTAATTTAAAATAAAATATAAACAAGATTATATTCAACAATGTATTTTTTCTTCATTGAATGCAACAACACACTTTGCGAAGAAGTCTTTGAATTCAGCTTTATTATACAGACGAGTGTCACATAAAAAAGGCCTTTCGACCACTTTTCGACTGGTTTACGATTTTATTGTGCACTTTGTCTAGACCCACAGTATAATTTAAATTATATTTCCTAAACAAATAAAAAAGGGAAAATTAAATTTTCTTGGATTAAGAAGATCCTATTTTGACGATCACATTACTGATCTCAATATCAATCAGTTGCAGTCCGTAAATGACATTTACAGAATTGCGATTCACGAGAGATTTTGTCGCATCACTAGTAGATCAACTGACATAGACTAAAAATTCGTCAATGTCAGTTGGCCATATTTGTTTACATTTAGGGAAATTTCTAAAGAACTAAGGTATAGTCCCTAATGTGGTGAACAGTGGTGATGATGATGAAGGTAAAAATTTACCAAGGTTACTAGCTGCATTTTTGGCTATAAACTACAACACACTAAGGTGATAATGATGTCAAATATGGTGATGATGATGATGATGATAATGATCACCTGAGCATCCTGCTGGCTGTAGCCCATGAACCGCGGCGCGAATCTTTGCACTTGCGACTTGAGTGTGGTGGTGTGACTATTAATAATTATGGTGATGATGATGATGATGAAGCTAATGATCACCTGAGCATCCTGCTGACTGTAGCCCATGAACCGCGGCGCGAATCTCTGCAGTCTGCACTTGCGACTTGAGGGTAGTCGTGTTGACTATTAATAATTATGGTGATGATGATGATGATGATCACCTGAGCATCCTGCTGGCTGTAGCCCATGAACCGCGGCGCGAATCTCTGCACTTGCGACTTGAGGGTAGTCGTGTTGACGACGGAGTCGCACTCGCCGGTACGCCACAACTCCTTGATCACGCTGCCGAACGCTGGAACAGACGATTGTATATTCAAAATTGGTTTTATACAACTTTATTAATTTATTTATAACTTGAATAGGAACTTGGAAAGAACCTAGCTCTTNGACAACTTTTGTCGGAAACATTATTCAATGAAAATATTGTCCGAACCCTTAGTATTTCTCTTCGACAAATACTTTAACACATTGTAAACCACTTTTCTTTCACGACTATAAAAAGATTTTAGCAATTTAATTCACAAAATCAATTGCGCACATTTAAAATAAAGTTTGTTTACACTTTGACAGCAATAGACTGACATGCAAGGTGACATGTCAATGAAGTTTTCAGTTACTGTTGCCATTAAAAGAAATTAGTACCATTAGTTTTCCGCAACATGGCGAGGGTTTTTATGTTCCTGGTCAGGCTATAAATAGTTCTTACAAATTGTCAAATATTTTGCTCTTAAGGAGCCTCTACATGTCTCATAATCTTTTTACCCTACCAGCGCTTCGAGACCAACATTTGGCAAGTGCTAAGAAGCGCCGCAACAAACTCAGTCACCACTGTCTGCCGGTTAATATAAATAAATAGAAAAAGCAGTAGTAGGTATATTGGATTCAGGAGCAGTTCACTGAATTTACCATGCATTCTTGTATGGTGTATCTTATAAGAATGGGTATACAAAATTGCGTGATATATTAAACAAGGCAGTAACGTGCTAATATCTAGACTTACAGATTAAGATACTTAAATACTAGTAGAAATGAGGGTTGAAGTCGAGGCAGAATCATAAACGTGAGTATAAACTAGAGCAAGGATGGCGAACCAATGGTACATCATCATCATCATTTCAGCCACAGGACGTCTACTGCTGAACATAGGCCTCCCCCAATTACTTCCACATAGCACGGTTGGTAGCGGCCTGCATCCAGCGCCTTCCTGCTACTGTATCGCGACTGTGCGACGGGCGCCCGCAGTGAGTGTGCGAGCGCGACAGCAACATAATTACGCGCGAGCGATAGGGATGGGTAGCTTGGGGTCATTGGACAAAATTCTACGTGCTCACGGACCAGGCTTTAGCAGTTTACTCCAATGAGGGTTTTCGCGAATGGCGGGACGTGGATGTGGGGTCTGACTGCTGCGTGATTGGTGGATTTTGACATATCTGTCAATGTCATGTCAAAAATAACCAATCATGCAGCATTTGGACCTCGCGTCTACGTATTGCCATCTGGCGGATTTTTCATTCGCGAAAACCCTCATTGCAATGCGGTGTTTTAGATAGGGATTTTTTGGGTGTTCATTTATTAAACGCCTATGGCTACTGACCGGCTTCTCGTCGCCGTCCAGCTCCTCCTCGCGCGTGAAATGCTGAAGACACTGCTGCAGCCGCAGCGCGCCCGTGCGTGCCGGGATCGGCAGGCTGCAGGCAATACAATAAGTATTAATACTATATCTACATTATAAGCGAGTTTCCAAGCTGTTTTAAAAGCGGAGCGGCCACGCAGCGAACTCGCCACGGATGCGCAACATTTGCGCCTCGAGCGAGCGGCGTATGATACAGTGTATCGTTGCGCACACGATGTGTGTTCGTTGCGTGGCCGCTTCACTTTGAAAACGCTTGCAATCCACCAGTGTTGCAGGGCCCTTAGGGTATCCAAAATGGTCTAGCTAGACTCTAGTGCCCACTCCAGAAAATATTAGAAATATGTACATACTTTATCATCGCCTACATAGATACTATTCGTGCTGCTTCATGTAAAATTCCGGGTCTCCCTGGAAAACGACTCAACTCAACCAGAGACTTAAATTGATGCACGAAAGGGTACACTGTACCCTTATGATGCAAATGAAGTGGAAAGTTAAATTGATGCACGAAAGGGTACACTGTACCCTAATGATGCAGATGAAGTGGGAGCGAGAGGTGGGAACACTCTTTCCACTTAAAAGTGCTTTTTTAAAGCCTACTTACAGAAATAAATGAGTTTTATGAGTTTTTTTTTATTTCTCATTCTTGTTGCAACTCATAAGGATCTATATTCTACAAGTCGACCGTCAATAAAACAACCATTTCATTGGCTTAAAATTTGTCCCCGGAAAAAGTTAAGCTGACATTAGGGTACGTTTAAAAATCACAGATCACGAAATGGTCGGTCAAAGTCTGTGAACAGACCCACCACAAAGTTTACACAACGAAAAGTGAAACTGTGTGTGTGTCTGGTTAATACACATTTTCTCCTTTATCGAAAGTCTTAGAAAGTTTTCAGTCAATTTTGAACTATATTTTCAAGATGTAGGGCCCAGGATAGCTTCTACCAATCGTAGAATGCATAGGTACAGTACGCCATTTTTGCGCGCCACATCACTTAAAACCTGCCAAGGCAAACTCAGCCGTATTTCCGTTACCTTAAGTCCCAGAACGAGTCGAAGGTGACGCTGTCATGTCCGCAGTGCGTACAGCGAAGAGTACTCTTGAGCTGGCCCACGAAGATATCACAATGCCACAGCAATTTTCACTTTATTCCCACGGTATAAGACCTAGAATAGCTTCTCCCTGTATATTTACAATGCGCCAATGTTGCGCGCCGTATATTCTACAAACTGCCAGAGCAATATGACCCATATTCCCATTACCTTAAGTCCCAGAACGGGTCGAAGGTGACGCTGTCATCGGTGCGTACAGCGAAGAGTACTCTTGAACTAAAGCCTGGTCCGTGAGCACGTAGAATCCCGTCCAATGACCCCAAGCTACCCATCCTTATCGCTCGCGCGTAATTATATTGCTGTCGCGACTGTGCGACGCGCGCCCGCAGTGAGTGTGCGAGCGCGACAGCAACATAATTACGTGCGAGCGACAAGGATGGGCAGCTTGGGGTCATTGGACGGGATTCTACGTGCTCACGGACCAGGCTTTAGCCCACGAAAATATCACAATACCACAGCAATTTGCACTTTATTCCCACGGTATAAGACCTAGAATAGCTTCTCCCTGTATATTTACAATGCGCCAATGTTGCTCGCCGAATATTCTACATACTGTCACAGCAAATTCGTCTTTATTCCCATTACCTTAAGTCCCAGAACGGGTCGAAGGTGACGCTGTCATCGGTGCGTACAGCGAAGAGTACTCTTGAACTAGCCCACGAAGATATCACAATACCACAGCAATTTGTACTTTATTCCCACGGTATAAGCCCTAGAATAGCTTCCCCCTGCGTGCGTACAGTGCGCCATTTTTGCGCACCACATCACCTAAAACCTGCCAAGGCATACTTAACCTTATTTCCATTACCTTAAGTCCCAGAACGGGTCGAAGGTGACGCTGTCATGTCCGCAGTGCGTACAGCGAAGGGTACTCTTGAGCTGGCCCACAAAGATGTCACTGACGCGTGAATCCTCCATTCGAAGATAGCGGTTCCACGCTTCTGCTGCTTTGGCTGAGTCGCTGGAAAAGATGAAAAGAAATTTCAGTGTTGGTTGACCAAGATTTAAAACTTTCCATGATTTTTTAAAAATATTTTTTTGGCATCAGTGTCGTTGTTTGACGTTTATACACTCTGTATAAACGTCAAAAAGAAAGGCAAAGGAAGTCATAGGCGTACCCAGCTTTTGGTCTAAGGGGGGCAAATCAGATTTTTACGTCAGATACTTTGGCTTAAGCAGCTGCCCCAGCTCTTGAACGCACTTGAAGTTCTGCGTTACGTCACAAAGTGCTACACTTATAAGCATGAATTGACGTCACGGGCCTCTTCTTTTAAACTTTGGTGCGCTTTATCTTTTTAATCAACCGCCTCTGTAGTCTAGTGGTAAGAGAAGACTACCTACTTCAGACGCAGAGGTTCCGGGTTCGATTCCCAGTGGGGGCAGAATTTTCTGTTCGGTCTGGTTGGTGGTAGGGCTTGTTCTAAGTCCTCCTGGCTAGCTACCACCATCTTACCTAAGTCTGTCGCCATAACAACAATGTTAACAGTATTGTTGTGTTCCGGCAGTTAGAGGTAAGATAGCCAGTTCCTCCGTGGTTGAGGATTCCGGGTGAAACTCGCTTCCACCTTCGGCCTGATCGTCACTTACCATCAGGTGAGGTACAGGCCAAGAGTTTCCTCGTTGTGGATAAAAAAATATTTTTTTTTATTACTTATAGTAAAAAATTTAGCAACAAACATTGTGTTTACCTGAGATTGTCGTCGATCTCCGTGAGTATCGGCTTCGGCTTGACGGTGACGCGGTTCACGTCTTCGTGAAGACCTTCCAGAAGGTACCGCAGGAACTCCTGTCAATGCAAGGAAGGTTTATGAAGACGCTGGTTTTTTCTGACCCATAAATAAATAATCTCCATAACTTTCTATTGTTTTTGAACTTTCATGGTCATTAACATTGACTTACTCAGTTCGGTGCCTCGCAAAGGTAACCATTAGAACGGAAACTTTAACTTCAAATTACTTTATTGTTTTATAATTTAACATTGTTATACTCTGTGTCGCTATTCATCATGCTGTGTTAACCATGTGTACTTAAGTATCTACTAACAAAACTCGATTGTCAACTGTAGTATATACCTAATAAATAAATAAAAATAAATAAACATTGAAATAGGTAGTTATCTATGGAAGGCAATGCGATAGTAAAGAAACTGGGAAAGAGGATCCATCCACAAGGTGGAAAGGTTGTCTTTCCACCTCATAAAGGTAGCTGGAGGGCACTGGCTGCTACCAAGCGGGCAATGTGGAAATCATTGAGGGAGGCGTTTGTCCAGCAGTGGACGTCCTGTGGCTGAAATGATGATGATGATCGGAGGGGATACGTCGGAAGGCTATACTAAGCTTGACACGACCGCATAGTCGAATTTGGGCCACATTTTAGCACGCCCAAGGATGCCACGGGATGTCTAGTCGTGCCAAAGGATCCTGCCTATTGTGATTGAGTATTATAATGATGATGATGAAGGTAAAAATGGTCCCAACGGTGATTAGCTGCATTTTTGGCTATCAACAACAACACACTAAGGTGATGATGTGAATTATGGCGGTGATGATTATGAAGCTAGTGATCACCTACTGTCCTCTCACTGGGTGTGGCTGCGACTTCAGCTTGGTGGTGTTCACAAGAGTTACACTCGCCCTGTGTTGACTATTAATATGATGATGATGATGATCACCTGAGCATCCTGCTGGCTGTAGCCCATGAACCGCGGCGCGAATCTCTGCACTTGATCACCGGTGATGACTATAAATGATGATGACGTACATAGAACTGATGGCCGAAGGAGCAAAGGTTCTGGAGTGGAGACCACGTACTGGAAAACGCAGCATGGGATCCAGCCACAAGGTAGACTGACGACCTCATAAATGTAAAGCAGGAAGGCGCTGGATGCAGGCTGGTATCAACCGGGCAATATGTAAATCATTGGGGGAGGCCTATGTCCAGCAGTGGACGTCCTATGCCTGAAAATGATGATGATTAAGTTGCTGATCACCTGTCCTTCAGGCTGTGACTGCGACTTCAGCTTGGCGATGTTCACAAAAGTCACACTCGCCCTGTATTGACTAAATGATGATGATGATGATCACCTGAGCATCCTGCTGGCTGTAGCCCATGAACCGCGGCGCGAATCTCTGCACTTGCGACTTGAGGGTAGTCGTGTTGACTATTCATAATTATGGTGATGATGATGACGATGATGATGATGATGATGAAGCTGATATTCTCCTGAGCATCCTGCTGGCTGTAGCCCATGAACCGCGGCGCGAATCTCTGCACTTGCGACTTGAGGGTAGTCGTGTTGACTATTCATAATTATGGTGATGATGATGACGATGATGATGATGATGATGAAGCTAATGATCACCTGAGCATCCTGCTGGCTGTAGCCCATGAACCGCGGCGCGAATCTTTGCACTTGCGACTTGAGGGTAGTCGTGTTGACGACGGAGTCGCACTCGCCGGTACGCCACAACTCCTTGATCACGCTGCCGAACGCTGGAACAGACGATTGTATATTCAAAATTGGTTTTATACAACTTTATTAATTTATTTATAACTTGAATAGGAACTTGGAAAGAACCTAGCTCTTTGAATCAGAACCGTTTCAGGAGATCCTTTCATCATCATCATTTCAGCCATAGGACGTCCACTGCTGAACATAGGCCTCCCCTAATGCTTTCCACGTTGATCGATTGGTAGCAGTCTGCATCCAGCGCTTCCCTGCTACCTTTACGATGTCGTCAGTCCACCTTGTAGGTGGACGTCCCACGCTGCGTTTTCCGGTACGCGGAGGAGCTCCTTTGATGCAGCGTATTGGTGAGCTCGTCAGGACCAAGGAAGCCTCAGTTTCTGGCTTTCTTCTTCAAACTGAGAAAAATTGACCTGTGGTTGACTGGCAGATAATGCCACCTGGCATTAAGTCCGCCACTGTACAGTTGTATGTGCAAAAGTGTAAATAAATAAATAAAAATATTTACGGACGCAGATGCTTTTATAAATCCTCTTTTCCTGCAGCACACTGTAAGTCTGCAGTTTTTTGCTATCTCCGGCTTTAAAGCACTCCTGGACTTGCGAACAAACTTTGGCTTCAATGAGCCTTGAACACTGGAAATGCTGTTTTTAGCCGATTCCATAAAAGTAAGAGAACTAACTGTCAGTCGTCGACTTGTCAAATGGTTCTGGAAGAGTAGATTCCTTCTGGCCAGCGTTTGAGTTTAGACCAAATCGCGTGGGGACACCGTAGCCTCTGGTAAGGCAAGAGGATATGGTCTGGATGGAATGTCCCCAACATTAGATGATCTTATCTGACAGATGCTTACATTTCACGAGCGCGCCCTTCATGCCTTAAGAAAGCAGATGCTCTTTCACGAGGACACTACCATGCAGGATTCAGGAAAACCTGTAGCTAGCACCATCACTCTATAACTTGTTTTAAGCTACCTCCGTCAAATGCTGGATGTCTTCCAGCCTTAGAACCGACCATAGCTGCCCCCGTTTTCGTCAAACCTAAAAAACTCTTACCTTTCATGAGCGCGCCCTTCATGCAAGACAGCGTGGTGTTAAGCTCATCTGCGTATTTGTCTTCAAGCATGTATTCAAGCAGCGGCCGCGTGTTGGACAGGCATTGGAGCACGCTGTGAGATGAGAGAACTCTCTGGGGGATAGTGCTACTGATTCCCAATGGCCAATAGAGGGTTGAGGGACTCACTCTCTTCAGACTTGGAAAACTCAGCCTTGAGAATGTCCACCTTTTAGGAGCGCTCAATTGATGCAGGACATTGTCAGGGACTTAGAAATCTTCACAGTTTCCTGTTGTCTCCTTCAAACTGAGATGACTCTTACAAACGCATATACTCACCTTTCATGAACGCTCTTTTCCTGCAGTTTTATGCTAGCTCCCTCAAACTTAAAGTACTCCTGGACTATCTTTGCTTCTATGCACCTTTTCTGCTTCTGCATGAATAGGACGAGAAAGCTGCACAGTTTTTAGCTGTCTTTGTCAACTAAGAGTATTGCCAGAGGTCGACTTGCCAAATGGTTGCGGAAGAGTAGAATCTTCTGGCCAGCGTGGGAAGTATGCTTAGACCAAATCCTCCTGCTCTGGTACCTATAGAAAATGCCTACCTTTCATGAGCGCGCCCTTCATGCAAGACAGCGTGGTGTTAAGCTCATCTGCGTATTTGTCTTCGAGCATGTATTCCAGCAGCGGCCGCGTGTTGGACAGGCATTGGAGCACGCTGTGAGATGAGAGAACTCTCTGGGGGATAGTGCTACTGATTCCCAATGGCCAATAGAGGGTTGAGGGACTCACTCTCTTCAGACTTGGAAAACTCAGCCTTGAGAATGTCCACCTTTTAGGAGCGCTCAATTGATGCAGGACATTGTCATGGACTTAGAAATCCTCACAGTTTCCTGTTGTCTCCTTCAAACTGAGATGACTCCTACAAACGCATATACTCACCTTTCATGAACGCTCTTTTCCTGCAGTTTTATGCTAGCTCCCTCAAACTTAAAGTAGTCCTGGACTATCTTTGCTTCTATGCACCTTTTCTGCTTCTGCATGAATAGGACGAGAAAGCTGCACAGTTTTTAGCTGTCTTTGTCAACTAAGAGTATTGCCAGAGGTCGACTTGCCAAGTGGTTGCGGAAGAGTAGAATCCATCTGGCCAGCGTGGAAAGTATGCTTAGACCAAATCCTCCAGCTCTGGTACCTATAGAAAGGGTCCTGCATGGAAAATGCCTACCTTTCATGAGCGCGCCCTTCATGCAAGACAGCGTGGTGTTAAGCTCATCTGCGTATTTGTCTTCGAGCATGTATTCCAGCAGCGGCCGCGTGTTGGACAGGCATTGCAGCACGCTGTTCATGAAACACGTGTTGCCGATGTTGCGGAGACCGTTCAAGCCTGGAAGAGACAGAAAAACTATAACTAAGTATATTTCCTGTAGTGAGAGGGTGGGAAAGCGCAGCGAAGGACGTCCACCTACAAGGTGGACCGACGACCTCATAAAGGTAGCGGGAAGCCGCTGGATGCAGGCCGCCACCAACCGGCTATTGTGGAAATTATTGGGGGAGGCCTATGTTCAGCAGTGGACGTCCTATGGCTGAAATGATGATGATGATGATGAGAGGGTGGGCGATGAAGGGACTGTTTTGAAGATAAAAACCTATGTGGAGCTGGAGACGGTGCAAATCTGCGACGCAGACTGCGGTCAGGTTAAAGTAAATATAGCCTGAATAATTTATGATGGCATAAAGGTAGCAGGAAGGAGCTAGATACAGGCGGCGATATGGGAATCATTGGGGGAGGCCTATGTTCAGCAGTGGACGTCCTATGGCTGAAATGATGACGATTGATGTGTCACTCACCGCTGGTATGGCTGGACGTCTTCTCTCTCGCGTCGGGCACCGAGTCGGACCGCTCGCTGCTCCTACGCAACCCGCTGGGGCCACTCTTGCCACCCGCTAGCTCCTGCGCAGGGTAACGACTCAGTATGTGGAGACTTAGGGGGTAGTGGCGTTCGTTGATTACGTGATATGTTTGATTTGAAGTCCGGTCCATGGGGTGTCAAGGGGCTTCCAAGGGGTGTAGAGGGGCTTATAAGAGGTGTCAATGGGCTTACAAGGGGTGTCAAGGGGCTTACAAGGGGTGTAAAGGGGCTTACAAGGTGTGTCAAGGGGCTTACAAGGGGTGTCAAGGGGCTTACAAGGGGTGTTAAGGGGCTTACAAGGGGTGTCGAGGGGTTACAAGTGAGTGATTTCCAGGGGTCCGGTCCAAAGGGGTTCATGGGATCTAAGGGGTTTCGAATTCAAGAGATTCAATGGGTTTCGAGGGGCCGAAAATGATGATGATAAATTAAGAATGTAAAAATATAGTGATACTTCATAAAAGCGCCCTCCTTATTTTGATTAAGTGCTATAGTACAGGCTAAGGCTTGCATCTCACCTGATGGAAAGTGAAGATGAACGAAGATGGAAGTGAGCTTCCATTCAATAAGGTTTTGTAACTTATTTTAGATTCACGTAATCAATGGACACCAGTATATGCCTCAAGCTGTGGTACGGTCATAGACTTAACACCCACAATAAAACCCATTAACATAGAGTGGCATAATCTCATATGGCACGGTGCAGTTTCAAAATGGCTACTACTTTCAGGTAAACAATGGCAGGTCATCTTAAAAAGGTAAAGTCCGGTCTGTGAGCATGTAGAATTTTGTCCAATGACCCCAAGCTACCCATCCTTATCGCTCGCGCGTAATTATGTTGCTGTCGCGCTCGCGCACTCACTGCGGGCGCCCGTCGCACAGTCGCGACAGCAATATAATTACGCGCGAGTGATAAGGATGGGTAGCTTGGCAGACCAGACTATAGCTTCAGATAAGCTAACGGTGCATTTTTTATGTTTGAAAAAAAAAGACGATAATAAACAAAGTATAAAGAAACTTGTCATTGTGTGCGTTTAATGTGATTTAATTTGATCTATGACCGTGCCGTAAGCTTGAGAGGAACTATGGGAATACAACTGCACATCAAACGTGACATATTGACCTTAAAACCGACCTTGTTTCTTGCGAAATAAGAGCCGCTTTTGCAGTTGATGTGCTGCCGTGTATTTCAAGATGTGTTTGTAACGCTACAATAAGGTGCATTTTTGTAAAAGCATTCTTATTCAAACTCAACTAAAAAAATAATAAGAATAAAAATAAGTTAATAAAACTCATGCATTAACTACTTATACTAAACAAATGTCAAAAGATTCTAAAATATATTTACAAGGGCAATGAAAACTTTTTGCAATTACCGTACTCACCTTTTTGGGATACTAAACTAGGTCTTAATAAAATTAGTATTAACACATCTAGAAAAAAATCAAATATCGTAAATAACTACAAAATGGGAAAGACCAAGAACTAAAGTAAAAGAAAAACAGAAAAACTATTTTTATATATTTTTCACTCACACGCATCTCTTCTACTTCCACTCTCTCTACTAAATCATACTTAGATTCAAACATATCCTTCTCACACTCATCTTTCCTCATAATCTTACGAAATAAATGTGAACAGTAGGTACATTCACTCAGCATCACATAAGTTAATAGGAATCTTAGAGCTAAATCGAATCATTTTCTTAGCTGTCATTGCTATGGTATGGACAGTTGATGGAATGAGATTTCCAGCTTCAGAAGCCAGGCCAGTTTTCACCATTGATCTCTAATTTTTAAATGACCCCTATGGTAACACATGCCAGTAATTTTGTTTTCATAAGGGTCACTTAAAAATTAGGGATTGATGGTGAAAACGGGCATAAGTCTAATAATCATCCTTTCTATTTACATTTCGCTTCAACTTAAATCTTATTGTTAGTAAAAAACTTCAAGAAACCACCTCACACGACTATTCGCAACCGTTCGCTACCATTCGCGCTAGCGTCGCCGCGGCGAAGTCCACCGCCCATCGGCTGTGCTCGCGGCCCGACACGACGACGCGCGACGAGCGGCGGCTAGTTGCGGTGCGATACGACGCGCGCTCTACACGTCAACATTATGGATTGGATAAAGGGTTTATTTGTTTGAGTTAGCATTTAGGTAATGTACTTTATTAAACAGTAGTAGTTTATGTAGGTAAAAAGTAATTCTATCAATAACTTTAAAAGTACCATCTAAGCTTAATGTATTAGCCTTTAATTGAACATTAAATTAAACTACTATTTAATGATTTTAAATTAAGATTGTCGTATTATGTTCTTCTTCATCTTCAGTAAACACGACAAAATCATCTAGATAACTTCAAATTACTATTTATACTTTTATTCTTTCTACTATACTACTAGGATTACTGGACTATAGATCATGTTTATTACTGGACTATCAACATTGAATCGTTTGATAATGATTGTATCAATATTGAACCTGATACGTGTTGACGCCATACGTCCTCTGCCCGACGAGCGGGATCCGGGGCTGCGACGGGCGCGCATGGCCTGGCGCGACGCTCCGCGGACGCGGCTCGAAGCACCGACGACACCCACACCTCATGCCGTAGGGCGAGGATACTCGTCGTCACGCATGCTAGGATGATCAGCGCCTCGTAGTACGTTAGCATGCGGCGGTGATGGGTATCTGGCGGAAGCCGCTCGGCAGATCCAATTTTTTAGTTTTTTGTTATTTTGTAGACTGCTCGAGTGGTTTGGGTGTAAGTTCTTCTGCACAGTGATTTGAAGGATACTTTTGTGGTTTCTGTATAAATCTTTAAGCACCGTAAAGTCTTCGTATATGGTAAGTTCTGTTAAGCACCCAAACTTTGAATATCTTGAAGTGTTTTTGATGATTTCAATTTATGTTTACTTTTTTCTATAACTTTGTCACAATCGTCTTTGATATTTAAGTAGTAAGCAGTTTAAGTTTTAAATGTTTTTGCAGCACAGTTTTTATCAAAGCACAGTTTTTTCTAAATGTTTCGTTTATTTATGACAACAATTTGCAACACAACGTCCGGTTCTTTTTAGTTATTTCAATTAACAGTTTTATTTTTGAGGAAAGTCGATTTAGAACTTCGGCACTGGGATTCGAAAGACTGAGGAACTTTTGAATTGAAGATAAATGGATCGAAATTAATTTGAAAACTGATAACGAACCCCAAAAAGTATTTCAGAACACAGTCACGGTTTCTTTAGACGGCACAATTTCCACACAGATATTTTCACTTTCTCTTCACATTGCAGCATATCACTTTCGATTGTCAATCAAACCACTTAGCACGAGGCATGCCCCGAAGGTTTAGTCTATGGTATAAATAGATGACTCGTCCACAGGGCAAAGCCTGGATATGATACTGGCAAGGTCACAGAGATTTCCACTTTATTTTTCTTCTGAAACGGCGGCCATTTTGAAAAAGTTGGGCGTGTCAAAGTGACAGTTAAAACGCGGGCGCGGTTAGGTTATATCCGCGGAAAATGACATGTCGAGAGACCAATTTCGTTGGGATATCACCGATACTGATAGTTAGTTGTAGTGCGGCGATGTAACGCCAGGTAGCTTTGCCAAATTTCACAATCGGTGTACATAATACCGCAGTGGATGAAGAATGAGTAGGAACTACAACGGCTGATGCCATAACACGCAAGTATGACACAGAATTAATAAATAAGTAGACTTGAACGACTGGGACTACTATATCCTATCTCAGTTATGACAATAACGTCATATTTACTACGTATAGTCCATTCAGAATGCACAACGGGTCGGGCTATTTCATTGCTTGAAGCTCGTTATACATTCCGCAAAATAATTGTATTTGCCTCTGTCACTCTTCGTGATGCTAGCATGAATAAGAGGTGATCAGTAAAAACAGTTTTAAAAGGCTATAGAGTCAACTTCTAATAGTAATAGTAGATTATCTTTGTTTATCTACTTTAAGGCTGGGTTGCACCATCTTACTTTAACTTTAACAAACGTCAAACATCTGTCAAACTCCATACCAAAAACACCGGTTATCGTCAAAGTCACGGTCATAGTTATGTGGTGCAACTCAGCCTTAACTCGGAGAATTGACATTAAATCTAAGATTTCCTATTACAACAAAAAAAAAACTTAAAAAATCCTGAAAAGGAGACGTAAGAATCAACTGGTAATAGAGAAACATGGCCATTAGAAAAGAGGAACAAACCTAATAACTGTCATTTTTACCACAGACAGACAATAGAAATAGAGGTATTATTACGCAGTAAGAATTAAAAATTTTAACCCGCATATTTTTTCAAGTGTTTTAAACTGTTAAGCTTCAACCACACTAAGTGCCTTTTCACACGTTCCGGTTGCCGGCTATCCGGCGCCGGGTACCCGGTCGCGAATGTATGGGAATGCCGGATTAATTACGCCGGAACATGTGAAAGCTACGTACCATGCCCATACACTTCACAACCGGGTACCCGGCGCCGGATAGTCGGCAACCGGAACGTGTGAAAAGGCACTAACGCGTGAAGATAGCAATCGCCGGCGCGATCGTAGGCCAATGACAGGTCGCGCGAGCTGTCATTAGCCTTTGATCGCCATTTTGATCGCGCCGGCGATGGTGGCACGCGTCGGTGTGGTTGAAGTATAAACTCTTTTTATTGAACCAGACAACCCTATCTTTCATCCAATGGCTCTACCGCACATTTTTCCATTGTGTTCCCAGTTCGCGCCCTTGAACCATAGAGATGGTGCCATAAAAATAACTGGTACAGACAATAGAATGGTTCGATGACGCGCGGTCCACATAGCTAAGGTCAGCGATGTACTGACATACTTCCGCACCATGGGTTTAAGTCCCATATACGTAAATAAAACCTATTGTAATGCTATGGTCGATTGGTAAGAAGTATTGAGATATTGTTTGTTAAAAGCGTTCCTATTGTCACAAAATTCATTATCATCATTTCAGCTAAAGTACGTCTATTGCTGAACATTGGCCTCCCTCAATGACTTCCACATCGCACGGTTGGTAGCGGCCTGCATCCAGCGCCTTCCTGCTACCTTTTCAGATCGTAGGTCCACCTTGTCGGTGGACAGCACAATGTCCAGTAATTGAATTATACCCATAGGAGTGTCTATTTACGTCTCTCGACTAAGGTGTAGAGAATTTAAAATAACAGTCACTTTGACTGAGATCAAGTTTGTAGAGAATTTAAAATAACAGTCACTTTGACTGAGATCAAGTTTGTAGAGAACTTAAGAGAAGGATTCACACAGAACGCTATACGCCGTAATGAGACTTAGAAATAAAGAAGAAAGAGAAATTAACTTAGGAGCTTGGCTCTCCATAATACCTGGTATTTTCTGTAAAATGTACATAATTGTCTTGGCGTTAATTTACACGAAAATATTTTTGGTGGGGTGGGATTTGTGGGATGTTTTAATATTTGCTTTAGGATCAAGGTGATATATTGTGAACTGAAAATGGTTCAAAATACGTTTCACTGTTTTTGGACCTTAACCCAAAACAACAAGGATCAAAATACCGTAAAAAATGAAACTTACAAGTAGTCTGACGTTGCTGTACGTCCCAAACGCGCCATAATGTAAGCTCACACAGAACACTGATGTCGACGTCCCACGTGCAATGTAGGGTTCCGTAGTTGTCCGTCGTTAACACAATATATTTCAGAAAAACCAAGCAATTACTTAATCTAATCACTTTATTTAATATTTTCTTCTAAGGAATTTTCACTTGTTTAGAAATTTTATAATACATGAGTTAAATGACTATTACTCTAAAAAGAAACGGTAACATTAAATAATAAGTTCAATATCAATCCTAAAATAGGTACAGGATTACACTTAAAATGTAAAACTATAGTCTCAATCTCATTAAACATAGGTAAATATTAAATCTCATTAAATATGGGCAACTAAAAAGTATCATCTAACTCCTAACTTACGAAGTTTGACCTTTCATCATCAGCTCACCTAAAAAACCTGAAGTAATAAAACTGTATGTACATACGTACCTAAAATATTTAAAGAATTATTCTCCAACTCGTAACGGTTAAGGACTTTTACCTTCCATCATCACCTCATCAACATTAGATGATGACTACCAGAAGCATATACTTGAATATCTTTAGAATAAATATTAAAAACGATATACATGCCTATAAAATTTAAAGGTTTCCTCGATTTCCCTAGGATCCCATCATCAGATCCTGTCTTGGTGACAATGGGACCACCACAGAATTGTGTGTGTATCGAACAAAAAAAAGAATTTTGAAAATCGGTCCACAATTGACGGAGTAATCGGTGAACATAAATAGAAAAAAAAACATTACATATAGCCGAACATATTATAACCTCCTCCTTTTTTGAAGTCGGTTAAATTGGCGTAATATTGTCTTTATTCTATGTACTAAATTAATTATAATGTACTTAATTAATTATAATTAGGTTTTACTTTTATCTACATCCATGTTACTTCATTTGTTTTTCTCGATGTTCATTTGTTTTTGTTTTTTGGCCAAATTCAGGAAAAGCTAGTCCTCTTGGTCACGTGTACAATTTAAGTTGGTTGGGTTTTACGGCCAAGGGTACAGGGTTAAAATTTATTTTCCACTGTACCATCAAGGGAACAGCCAAGGGTACACAGGAAAATAAGGGAAAGAAAATAATGTAAGTAGCTGAACCTTTTTGCTATTGAGCACCATGAAAATTTAACACAATTTAGCCGATTTGTTTATTTTCACAATCGTTTCACAATGTCTATAATGAGGCGACCGCAGGAACGTCACTATTCGTGCAATCCTATCAATGAAGTACGACATTTTCTGGTGCAGATTTTATCGCCATAAATTATGAAACTTGATAGTCATGGATTTGACTGACAGCTGTCCGTCAAATTCCCGCCCCGCACCCCGCACTGTACATATTTTGTTCGCGATGTCTGTTCTATACGTAGTAATATTACTTCAATGGTTCCATACAGATCAAAGCAGTAGTCGTCGAAGTTCAGAGAAGTCTTCAGGTAAACATTAAAATAGTGGAAACCTCTGTAAATTAGTTCCAAACATTAAATATACCAAAATTACCAAAAACTATGGTATACGAGGATATACGTTGACCTCGACACTCGGTATAAGCACAGAATACATAATAGTAGCAACAGAAATTGCACTCCTTTGTGTAGGATCAGATGCCGGCATTTTAACGGTAATAATAATAATGCAAAATATCCAACGCACATGGTGCATTCGAAATCGCACCTTACTACTACGCTCACAAGAGCGCTATTTTTTTGTGTTCAGAATTGATCTACCTCACAGCTTAAGCGTCAGGGTTGTATAAGCAAAGTAAAATAAATAANTACTTCCGCACCATGGGTTTAAGTCCCATATACGTAAATAAAACCTATTGTAATGCTATGGTCGATTGGTAAGAAGTATTGAGATATTGTTTGTTAAAAGCGTTCCTATTGTCACAAAATTCATTATCATCATTTCAGCTAAAGTACGTCTATTGCTGAACATTGGCCTCCCTCAATGACTTCCACATCGCACGGTTGGTAGCGGCCTGCATCCAGCGCCTTCCTGCTACCTTTTCAGATCGTAGGTCCACCTTGTCGGTGGACAGCACAATGTCCAGTAATTGAATTATACCCATAGGAGTGTCTATTTACGTCTCTCGACTAAGGTGTACGGTTTGTAGAGAATTTAAAATAACAGTCACTTTGACTGAGATCAAGTTTGTAGAGAACTTAAGAGAAGGATTCACACAGAACGCTATACGCCGTAATGAGACTTAGAAATAAAGAAGAAAGAGAAATTAACTTAGGAGCTTGGCTCTCCATAATACCTGGTATTTTCTGTAAAATGTACATAATTGTCTTGGCGTTAATTTACACGAAAATGTTTTTGGTGGGGTGGGATTTGGGGGATGTTTTAATATTTGCTTTAGGATCAAGGTGATATATTGTGAACTGAAAATGGTTCAAAATACGTTTCACTGTTTTTGGACCTTAACCCAAAACAACAAGGATCAAAATACCGTAAAAAATGAAACTTACAAGTAATCTGACGTTGCTGTACGTCCCAAACGCGCCATAATGTAAGCTCACACAGAACACTGATGTCGACGTCGGACTCCTCCTTCTCATCTGCATAACGTCTGTATGTAGCATTGGGTATGAACTTTGAGATCTGATCACCAAGTTCCTTTTTGCGTCAACCACTTTCAGTCTTTTGCACGCGTGATATTTAGATTTTTTTTGCAGAATTTTTGACTAAAAATTACGCTGAGGTTTACACGGCAAACAATTTAATGTTTATTGGAATATTATATTAAAGTTTTTTCTCACAAATTCTAACAATAGTTACAATTACCCCGATGCATAATAATAATATGTCTTCAAGCAAACAATATCCAAAAAAGTCACATTTGTTTTTGAATTTAAAAATTACACTGCAAATGTAGTGTGGTCTGTAAGGTCAAAGTTTTGTTGACAAACTCCCTTATATTTTTGTTTCGGTCGTTGCAGTACTTGTTGATACATAAACAAATCGTATCGTTGCAAATACTCAAAGTTTTACCGTTTTATCCTTTCTTTTATTATTTCACAACACAATAACATTTTTAACATAACTTTTCATTAATTCCAATATTTTTTACATTTTTTTTCTATTTTTTTTTGCAACACTCCGACACTTGAACGTTACCACAGATTCGCAACACTGTCATTCGCGAGCCGCTAACTTATTATATCATTATTTGAACGACTAATTTGTCTCAATACCACTTTTTAACGCGCACACTACACTTCGTCTGTGCACAGATA
Source organism: Ostrinia furnacalis (assembly GCF_004193835.3). Lineage (NCBI taxonomy): Eukaryota > Metazoa > Arthropoda > Insecta > Lepidoptera > Crambidae > Ostrinia > Ostrinia furnacalis. Next base: position 29,436 of record NW_021133795.1, read on the forward strand.
TTTTACACTATCTTTTTTGGCTATTTTATCACAATTTTTCTTTTATATTTTACAATTTTTATTATTATTTTGGTCACTACAAATGTTGTGCATGTCTCAATTATTATTTTTTCAATTTTACAGTCGTCATTGCGGTCAATTTTTTTTTTCTTTGCACAAAACAATTCAGTGTTCAAATAAAAAATCTACATTACTGGACGTGATGTAACATAGAGTATATTATCTTGTAGCCATTGATATCATCTGGTATTAGATAAGCTATCTTAGATGACGCACGATTGTATTTATTTTAGAAGGTCGAAAGATTTCGTCACTTTAAAATTCAAGTTTTTATGCATTTTTATTACAAAAATATTTAGTTATTTCAAAAAAGGAAGTAATATTTTTAACGATTTAAATAAGGGTGCAATAAGCTTGGCACTATAAAAATCTGATAGTTATTTTATTTGACCGTGCGAGTCATATTATGGTTTCGATTTGGAAACATTGCCACAAAAATATTTTTGTGATTTTTAAAATTTCTGTAATTTTTTCTATAAAAAGTGATTGCCTCAAAAGGGCAATGAAATATTGTAAACTACCCGCATAGCCTTCGCTTGGTCCACGATTGAGGTGTGTGCGCGGAAATGTACTCAATGTGAAGGTTAACTAGAGTTTATTATTGTATGACGGAAACTAGAGTGTCTAAGTAAATAGGGAACAGTTCAGCCTATTTAAAAATCCAAAGCCTGTACAATCGTAGGGACATGTAGTAAACCGATATAAACTTACTTTCTCAGCCTGACCGGTGGTTGACTGGTAGATAATGCCACCCGGCATTAAGTACGCCACTGTACAGTGTTTATGTGCAATAAATATAAATAAATAAATAAAAAATAAACATAGTTACATACAGATCAAAGCAGTAGTCGTCGAAGTTCAGAGAAGTCTTCAGGTAAACATTAAAATAGTGGAAATCTCTATTAATTAGTTCCAAAAAATAATTATCAAAATTACCAAAAACTGTGGTATACGAGGGTATACGTTAACCTTGACACTCGGTATAAGTTTCATCCCAACGAAATCGCTCTCGCAAAAGAAAATAAAAACGTATACGAACCAAATACTGAATTATTTTGAACACAACCAACTTTCCCAGAAAATCACAATCTCACACTTATATTTGAATAAACCACGACTAGAAACGTTATAAAGTTTGTAAAAAATATTTCCAAATGGCCAACCGTCAGGTTTGACGTTCCGATTTTCAAATTTCAAATGTCAACGGATTAACGGCCAGCGAAGTTGTGGCATAGACTAAATTTAAACTCTTTGAGTATTTGAACTCTTTTCTTGTTCCTTTATGGAAAACACAGACTTTTTATTTATTTTAGGTAATAACTTATTTTTAGTTAATTATTCGCATAATCAGAAGATAGTGGCTTTCAGTTAGGTACTATAAATAAAATGACCCAAAAAGTTATGCAATTTTAATGCAAACTTTTCAAAAACAACCAACTTATTTCGACTCAAAATATTAACCAAGGTTACTGTAAGACTTTATGACATCATAAATGTTTCGCAGACAGAAATACATCATTGAATTATTTAAATGAAATAGACAGTTGACGCGCTATAAAAATCTCGAAAGGTCAGCTAGTGACCAATGAAGAGTTCGGCTATTTTAAGCTAGCCAAAACTACTTTCAGTTTCATTTATGCACACGACAACGCTGGCCGATAATAATTACAGCACACACTAAAAACGTTTACCTCTTTAGACGATTAAAACGACCATAGATAAATCTTCGCGCCAAAACTGACGTGCCACTGGCGATCTGTCAAAAGTCCCGCGCTTTCCGGTCAAAATGGCCGCCGCTTTTCCGAATTTCGCAGCACGTGGTTCCAAAAAACTTTGCCGTCCGACCGCTATGAGAATATGCGTGTTATTTTAGATACGTTACATTTCATGCGGGGTATTTTTAGATTACTTTATCGAAAGGAGGGCGCGACGCGTCTGCGTGCATTGTCTAGGCGAAATGACTTTTTCACATTTAATTTTTCATTTCTATTTAAAAAATACAGTACTTTAGGCAAGTTAGGAAAAACATAATCTCCAGGATGAATCTGGACTCCAGATACTGGAGTCCATGACAGAGAAACACGGTTAATATAGATTAAGGTCACCGTGATGCAATATCAGAGAAGCGATATATCCCAGCAAACTCTTTAGACAAAACAGTTGGAGGAAAAGTGGGCTCAGTATTGAACCTTGCGACACCACCTATGATATTTACTGGAAAAACTAACGATAGATAAATTTAAAATTAAAGAGAAAAACGCAGAATATTCACGTGATAAAGAAAAATCCGACGGATTCTAATATCAACTTGTATGTTTGATTTAGACTCTAATAAAAAGAATAGAGTAAAGAGTATTGCACTAACACAGCCAATATCTTATCTATACCTAGCTTAATAGTTAAGCCAAAACAATTTGAATTTACGTTCGCTCGTTTATTTATTTATTTATTAGGTACACCAACAAAGTCACATACATAATACAGTTCTGAATACATTTTAACATGGTTTAACACATGATACGTATATGACCTCAATGACGTTTGAATGGTATACAATAGTTAAGGCTGTCTAAATCCCAAGTTCCCAACCGAGACAGGAGTGAGGTAAGGTGACATTTTAAAGAGTGAGGAAGTAGAAACTACAAATAACTAAACAATTAGAGAAGATAACTTTTAGTTATTAGTTGAAATGGAGATCGGACATTGGCATCGCCTGGCGGAACATTCGTTGGCTGATCGCCTAAAACAATACTGATTCTTTCCGGGTAACCGGTGCGTTGAACTGGTTTTTATTTCATACTTTTCATGAGATACCTTGGATTTCCCTTAAAATGGGGTAATAACTATACTCGTACAGGTAAGAATTTAGAGGTACTTGATGCAATTTTTAAACCGGCAGACAGTAGTGACTGAGTTTGTTGCGGCGCTTCTTCTCAGCACTTGCCACAAAAGAATGAGACATGTATAGGCTCCTTAAGAGCACTTGACGATTTGCAAGTACTAATTTAATTAGTCTAAAAAAATAAAGATAATTTTGATTTTGATTTTTTTGATAATACAAACTTTGTATCTATGTATAGATTCGTTAATGTAATTTATATTTTGATATTTTAAACTTCAGTATAACTGGCATATAGGATGGGTCATTTCACTGTTCATCTGTCTGACAATAATAATTTTAAGCTCAGAAAGGAACCGATTTATCGTTGAAAACAATTTTGAAAAACAACTAATGAATTTGGTCAACATTCTTTCCACATGTAATTTGACCCTAAATGCAGGTAAAATTTTTTCTTGGATATGAAAAAAAATTACTAACTAAAGGAATGGGACTTGGATGAAATCTGCTGGTATACATTTTATAACCAGTGAGAAGCTTACTACCTTCTCTGTTACGTCTACAATTAGATCCATAACAGCCTCTACTTCCAGAGCTACGGTCCCCTCATCTTCCGAATCCTTAGAACCATCCGGGGTATTGTCTTGCTCTCTTTCGCGAACATTAGTCATGTTAAGAGTGTCAGCCGTAAGACTAAATAACGTACATACGTATAAATAGATGCCCTCATTACTGAATGCCAATGAACTCGCACTTTTATTTTAACCTGTGTAACGACGTGCAAGATTTTTGTGAATTTGCAAGAGTTCTCTTTGGGACAATTCAAAGAATCAATTTGTGGCTTGAAACTTGTGCGAAAAGGGACATTATGGTTAGTTGATTTAGTCACTCAGCTTAGATTATTCAGTCAGGACGTGTAGTGACGGCAGAGTAGAATACATTTGTCACCAACCCCTACTCTTCCCGCGGGTGTCGTAAGAGACGACTTAGGGACTACACATCAAACAGAGAACGGGCAGTAGCGCTCTNAGCGCTCTCTGAAAAATATCAATCTTTTAAACTGCGATCTCTAACCCGCCTGCTAAACGTGGGGATTATGGCAAAAAACCCTCCATTATAGTGGAAGAGGCTCATAGTCCAGCAGTGAACTGTAAAGGGCTGTTGATGATGATGATTTAGTCACCACTGCAAACTGCAGGACGACTAAATATGTAGGCTAATAGAGGATTTTCCATACACTCTGCAAGCTAGCCATAACGGTTGAGGTGTCAAAGGAAAAGGGACGTAATTCCGTGGTTTTAAGCTGAGTCAGAGATTCAGCTATAAAGTCAAGCGCAAGACTGTAACCAGAGTTAAGAACTTGTTGTGACAGCCGTTAAAATTACCTTCAGAAAAAAGTAAATTGGTATAATCAGTTTAAACAGCGGTATGGTGTTTAACCGTCGGGAAATCTGGACTACTACAAACATTACAAAGGTAGCAGATTCGAATCTCGCGAGTATTCATTCATGTATTAGTCATAGAAGCAGGCGCTTTGGTTATTGTGCTTAGAAGAATTCATTTTATCAAATTAATATTATCACCTTATACAATCCATAAATTATTGACACATCCGCACATTTCTATTCCATAACTCACCCAAAATTATACAGGCTTTCAAACATTAAACTTTCAAAGCATCTCTATTTACAGTCGCTCATACAACTCATACAGTTTTAATAGCTCATCTCTTAAACATAATTCTAATTTGCAGAAAATCAATTCGGTCACGCAGAAAAATTCGCCTACTACTACTACACACAAAGAAGAAAGGGGGAATTCTACGTATGCAGAAATAAGTTGACGAAATCAATACTAAAAACCTGTTTAGAAAACCATCTACTGAACACACTATGGCGTAGATTGTAACAATTTTGATGGCTACATCAATCAAAGATCTAGAATTCAATATCTATTGGTTCATTAGATGGTTTTCAAATTGATAAAAACAACGGAAAATAAGTTAAATATAAGGAATCATCATCAAATCAGGCAATTTTTAAGTGTTTTGAGTAAAGGTGCAAACAAATAGCCACTAATCTAAAAATGGGGTGCTTGAAACCTTTTAAGTGCTTGGTGATTATATTGCAATAGAAATAGACCAAAATAATAATAAATCAGTACGCACCAGTAAGCAGACTTCATAAATAATCGTCAAGCCCTTAAAAAGTTTAACTGACAAAATATGAGTACTTACAGCTTTGATATCTTCATAGTCTTTCGAGTCTAGAATCTTCTTTCTAGCAGACGGCGTTTCTGGACTGGAATCTTCTGTGGGCTCACTGAACGTACTCTCAGTACTCGTCTCCATAGACTTGACACCATCTTCCGTAGCCTCTTTGTCTTCTTCTGATTTTTCTGTGCGTTTCTTCAAAAAGTTTTCATGCTCAAACGTTTTGTTTTCGAATCCTGTCCCGCTTGGTGATTCGATATCATTGTCTAGAACTAATCTGTCGTCTTGTTCTGAATCTATATACTTGAGCTTCACCCTGGATCTCCCCGTTTCACTCAGGCCATCCTTTTCCTCACTATCGTTCCTCTTCGGCGATGTGCTAGACGCTATAGGCTGAGATATCTGTATGAACGAAGCGAAATTAGAAGTGTGTTTCGGAGCCTTCACTTGCTTCTCTATATCGTTTTTCAAAGACTCCTTCTTACTTAGCACATCTGGACTACTTTTCTTTTTGTAATCGTCTCCATTCTCTACGTGTATAACAGTGGATTTCTCTAGAATTTTCCCTATGGGGTTATTAGGATCTAATTGACTTTTAATACTGGCAAGGCGATCGGAAGGCAATTTGGAAGTTAGTGACGTCGACATAGAGTTTTTATCTACGACCGGCTTGGCTAAAGACACCGGTTCTGAAATGGTTTTGCTAATGGACAAGTCTGAGTTAGAATTGGACCTAGATGACGATGATCCTACTTCCCATCTGTGATTCAACCCGTTTTTCTCAGCGTACGGCAAATGTACGGGGACTATTTTGTCGTCTTTTGGCAGTTTCGTGTACCCCACCGTTCCGTTTTCGCAGTCCTTCAACTGGCTCAGGTATTGCTCTACTGACGTCTTGGGCGAAAGCCTCGGTTCATTCGCTGGAAGTTTAGTCACAGTCATCTTATCGAATCTTTTCCTTGTTTCAGATACAGATGGCACTTCATTCCCATTGTTATCCTTAGCGCCATTGGACATAGAGTTCCTTTTGCTGAAGCTAGGTGAGCTTTCCTTATACGATCTTCTTCCTTCGGGTCTCTGGTGTTGAATGAAACGCTTATTTCTTTCGGTTCAATGATATTTAAAATGAAAATACTGTGGCTTGTGGTTGTGTGTTAGTTCAACTTCTCAACGTGCTCTAGCTGTGTCTGAATCTTTATCAACTTCATCCAAGGCGTTATCAGCTTTATCTTCGTTACTTTTAAGGTTTAATTCTGCATAATTTTCAATTATACTAAATTTTCTGTTAAAGATATTAAAAATTAAGACACAGTGTAGAGTTTTATACAAATTTACTATGTCTACTATGCGGTAACCTCGTGAAAAGCAGTCTCTTATGGTGCCGAGGGTCTGCCTGTCAAGAGGTACGATGAAGCTGGCCAAGTAGTGCTATTGTTATTGAACATACACACACACACGCACACATTTTGTGTGCCTGCGAAATTTTCGTAGACTTACAAGTCTCGTTCGGATGTACATTAATTAGTTGATGTGGTGAAAGTAGATAACAAAAGAGAGATGATGTGTTCGATTGTCATTTGTCACGAAATAGACAATTTGGATGTAACTTTTTCTTTTATTTTTAAATATTTGAAACGAGCAACTGATCATCAAAAGTTTGCAGACATCTTGATAGAAACTTGGCTAGACTTAGCAGAAGGGTTATTCCGAAACTCTGTTTACGTAGTTTCGTGTCTATCTGTCACCGTTACTCATGCTGGCATCTCATTTGCGTGAGAGGGATGGCGACATTCAAAAACTTCTGTATGTTATTGTATGTAATAACCCCGCAGACTTGAAACAGCCTGCAGGAAAGAAAATAAGATCTAGTAAATCTTTTTAGACACCGACGACGGCTGTTCAAAGTATGACACCAGTATTGTGACCTGAAAGGTACTCTCACCATAGAACGGGACTATTCCTACCTCTCGTTCCCACCGCTGCAACTCCTGTGTAGCCAGGATCTACAGCTTGATCGCCAATAAAACCCAACCAGTGAAGGCCAAGTTTGTCCCGGGGGAAAGTTAAACTGTTTTTCACGCGCATCGAAATTAATCAGAAGTATATCACCATACAAGTAGCTCTATATTCAACAATAGATAACTACAACGCAAAAGGCAGAACTACCATAAACTTCGTGATTTACGAATACCCTACAAATGCATCTATTTAAATAGTTTGGTTCCCTAAGAAGGGTCGCAATAATGATAGTTTGTCACGGATATCTGCGTCATGCTCGTATATTCATAGTCCTTGGTACGAAATACTTTGGCGTAACATTTTAGTGGTGTCTTTCCTTTCAATTAATAGGCTAAAATTTTAGAAATTCTGAGTCTTTCAGTACCGTAGTAGTAGGTACTAGCTGAAATTTTCAATTTTAATGAAGGTAATTTGATCTTCAATGAAGAAGCACGGCCCAAGCTAGCTACAGAAGACTTGCAGTGGAGCGAGAGGTGGGAATAGTTTCATATGCAATTTCTATTTCGTTTCAGCCAAATGACGTCCTGGACAAAGGATTTCCACAAAGAGCGGTCCTGCGCTGCACGCATCCAGCCAGGTATTTCGACCTTCACCAAATCGTCATCCATCGCCATCTCTATAGGCAAACTTTTCTATTTGGGTAAAGTGCCGAATGGGAGCGGGAGCAGCGTGGGACGTCCACCCACAAACTAGACCGACGACCTCATAAAGGTAGCAGGAAGGTGCTGGATGCAGGCTGCTACCAACTGGTCATTAAGGAAATCATAGAGGGAGGCCTATGTTCAGCAGTGGACGTCCTATGGCTGAAATTATGATGATAGTGCCGGACTTAGAAACGGTTTTCTCTTAAAACTTTACCATGGCCCACTTGCGCTGATTATGAGATTCTAGGTCAAACAGATTAGCGATTACTAAGTGTTTAACGCATTACAAACAATTGTGTCCCTAATACGGACGACTGTTGCAGTTATTTACAAAAGTAAGGTTGGTTCGGCTGTTTGGTATAGTGGTTCGTAACGTAGGTACTATGCCAGAGGCCCAGAGGTCGCGGGTTCGATGCTCGCACATATTCAAATAGTTTATTCAGTACATAGGCTCTTTTCAGGGCACTTATACAGTACAAACATTTGTGTGCATGGACATACATGTTTCTATTGGTCTGGTATTTGGTATAAAATGTATATTATACTTCTGTTTACTTTGATTCTAGTACCCGTAGTACAATCAACTTGTGTTATCAACTTTTTGGCCACTTTGGCTGTCACGAACTATATTTGACGCTGACTATACGTACAAGCTATGCTTAGTTTGGGACTAGATGGCGCAGTGTGAAATGCCCAAGGATTATTTATGTAATACATGACTGTATGAAAAATCATCAATGATAGCTTGTGTCCAAAATAAACAAAAGCGACTCATGCACTATTAAGTGCAGTCTGCCAAGTAAAAAATATGCGCAATTATCTTTTAGAGACTACCTGGTTGTCCAAATATTTATAAGAGATGACATCCACCTATTGGTCTGAGTCATCAGAGTCTATTTTGGTTTGTCCATCCTCATCGAATGGGAGCAGTGGGCCATGACATTCGTCTAGTCTGTGCAAATGGAAAATGGTAAGTTTTTAATACAGTATGATATGACTTTTTTTTCGTCAGGAAAAGCATGAAATTGCATACCCACTGGCCCGGGGAACCAGTGGGTTATGTGAGGCTCTCCCTGCCAGATGGGCAGGGCCTACTCACTAAAACCTGACGGTGTCCTCCCAAAGTCTTTGGGACGGAGCTGCGAGTTATTGTCCGAGCTAGACGGCCTAGACATTCTTTCGCGGCTCCGCCCCAGACTGTGGCTCGCTCTGTTGGTCTGAGCAAGCGACGACTGGCTTCAGGGGAGTAGTACCTCCCCTGTTCTTCGCTAAACATATGATATGACTACTCCCACTCCTCGTTAGAAACGGTCGTTCGTTTCAGCCAAATGACGTCCACTGCTGGACAAAGGCCTCCCCCAAGGATTTCCGCGACCTTCAGAAAAGTTCTCGAGTGGCGACCACGGGCGGGAAGACGTAGTGTGGCAGGCCCCCCACTAGGTGGATCGACGATCTGGTAAAGGTCCTAAGAGGCGACTAAGCAACAAATACCCGTCTGGCCAGTGTGGGGAGTGCAGGGCAGATCCTCCATTAGCTCCAGGTAAATTAAAAGAAAAACAGAGCCCGCAGAATTGCTATAATCAGGTGGAAATATGCGGGGCACATAGCTCATAGAGCTGATGGCCGCTGGGGCAGAAAAGTTCTCGAGTGACGGCAGGCCCGCCACTAGGCGGACCGAAGATTTTGTGAAGATCGCGGGTAGTACCTGGATACTATAGCAGCGCAGAGCAGGACCTATTTTTTATGAAAATCCTTGAGGAAACCTTTGTGGAGGTCGTCATTTGGCTGAAACGACGAAATTGAGGGTCATGCTACCGCAGTGGAGGTCATAGTTATAAGTTCTGGGTTCAATTCCCCAGTGGGTCAACCTACCCATAATACCAAATCACTTTATGTTCCCAGTTTGGTTAGTGGGACATTTCCATTCAGGCTGGCCCAACCGGTTTTTCCGAAAAACAGAACAGTCTGTATATTTTCTATGTTTCAGAAGACACGTGACGAAGCATCGTTGGATATAAGTCTATACCTAGCCTGAACTCTGAAGCCTTAGTAGAAAACTATTATTGCCTAAGCTAGCTGTAGGCTTCCCTTATAGTACATGTAAAACACTACATACGTATCGTATCTGTTTAGTTTCTACCAAGATGTCTTAAGTAGTACTTTCAAAAAAATTGTACCAATATGATTCAAATCCAGTTAAAATTTAAAAAAAAATTAAGAAATACAGGGTCATATTAGTAAACAATCCTCAAAACTAGATTCCGTTTCAAGATTGTGATTGATTGAGTAGAGACCAATCTCAAAATTGAAAAAGTTCGTACTTGAGCAATGCTTAAAAATACGATCCTTATGCCCGTTTTCATTATCAATCCCAAATTTTTAAGTGACCGCTATGAAAACAAAATTCCTGTATTATGAGTTACCATAGGGGTCACTTAAAAATTAGGGATTGATGGTGAAAACGGGCACTAGGCATTCTTAATACTGTACACGATTTGTGTGTGAAATACTAAAATATCTACGATGATCAAACTATGAATGAACACATTGATGATTTATTGTAGTCACTTCAATAATTTTGATTATGTATTATGAAGAACTAAACGTAATTTTGACAGGTACAGTCAACCTCAATAATCACATTTACTGTCAAAGTGCTCCAAAACACACGCTCTATTCTATGGAACAATATTTTGAACCACTTTCACTGCAAACATATTTTTGTAGTCGACTGTACAACTGTACGCTGTCTCTGTCTAACCAATAAGATGGACAGAGACGGCATGACGAGCTGTCAAAATGTCTAAAGGTCGAAATGACGTTTAAAACACATCAAACTCAAGAAAACAAGTTAGTTTTTTACCTTTTAATTTCGCAGACATCCAAATCATGATAAAAAATACCTATAATGGGTGCTCAGACGTTAAGATCTTTAGAAAGAAAATAAAGTTTAAAAAAATAATCGAAAACATTGGCATATCTTCAAAACAAAAGAAACGGACTATAAACAAGTAGAAACAACTACAGCTGATTGCTAAAAGTTCAATGACTTCGAATTTGCAACAGGTCATTGACCTTATGACATTTACAAAATAATGAGAGAAAAAAATCTTGAAAAAGTACGATGCAGTTACTAACATCTTCAATGTAGGTTTTGAATCGTAATATTAACGAAATAAAGTTAAAATGTGAATGTATTTTCTTTATTGTTCTACTATGTCACTGTTCAACAGCAAGTCTGCCTATCCAAATCTTTCAATTACTTAAACCTTACTCTTCACACACAAAGTTCACAATCTTTTGAAGAAGTCTCTACGATATTCACCGAATTGCTTCAAGAACTAGACATTAACCAGGGTCTCATAATCTTTGAAGTAAGTCAGCTTACTTTTAAGAGTCACAAATTTGGTCTACGCCAAAGATCTTTACGTCGTACACCCTTAGTAATAAAGTTCATAATTACCTCAGCAATAGTAGCGGCTGTGGAGTTCCTTGCCCGCCTGGCGGTCTTGGGATCGGCAGCTGGAGGCCTCCCGATGTCATTCGAAATGGACTTAGACCTCGATATCTCTCCATAACTGTTCTGATTCTGTTGCTGCTGCTGTTGCTGTTCCTTGATCCTCTGAGTTAAGGGCACGTAGTTCGCTGGAGAGTACTTGTTGTAGAAGTCCGCTTGCGACATCGCTAGCGCAGCAGAACTGATTACGCTTCGCTTGTTTCTGGAAGGTTCGCTCGGCTTCCCGCTTTCGCTTCTGGTCGTCGAAATATCGCGGGATCTAGATTCTGAACGCTCGGAGCGATATCGACTTGATATACCACTGTCTGAATCCGTCACACTGGGAGCACGGGAGTTCCTGGAATATTCCACGAGGGAAGTCTTCCTTTCTCTTTTGCCGTCGACATCTGAGTATCTCGATCTGAACTCCGAAGTCTTATCACCGTATGTGCTCCGCAAAGTTGATGACACGTAAGAACCACTGCTCGTTCTGAAGTATGGCTTCTCTAAACTCGATGAGGACGTAAACGTTAGTCGATGGGACCCAGACAAGCTGGACGAGGTAGAAGTGAACCGGGAAGGCGAGACGACAGGCATTTTGGCTATTTCTATACACTTACACCTTAAACCTATGTGTATATCACATAGTTTGCCTTAGCTCTAGCTATAATAGGTAGCGGTTATGGACGGCGGCTGGTTTCTATGCATTTTCCCCTCGGTGGAAACAGTTCTGGAACAAAAGAGTTATGATATAGACCGTATGCTGTTGGAATAGTGCGTATTTTAGGTCAAGCAGATAAATTGCGGACATAAATGTCAGTTAGGATCAGTGATATATGCACCTCATGTCTACGACATTCGGACGTTAATTGCTTGATGCTCATCTAATGCGCTGATCAATTCTTTCTATTTTGTGCACTATAGTAATTCTTTAAGGCGTAAATTAATACTTGACGACATATTTATTGCTGTGCCTATTCTGTGCTTTTACATTTACCTATAAGATCTTTTGTTAATTGTATTTGAGGTAATAAATAAAAATCTGATAGAGATGGGTGACTTTTTTGGATCCTGAAGGACTGGCAGGAAAATCTCTAATGGGACATGTGAGTGCGGTTAAAATGGCCTGGCCTCAACTAAAGTTTTTGAATACTTAGACGAATTTTATGGCAGTTTTAAACATAAATATTTATTTAAATTCTTCATCATCAATCATCCGAAAGGTCATACGCGGTTCAAAGTGTGTCTGCCAGTAAGAGGAAAGGCGCAAAAAAAAACTATGGGTTGAATCGCATAAAGGGGAAAAACCAAAAATTTTACACTTATTTTGCAAACATTTATTGATTTCTAATGAATCAGAACTGTCGATTTTACAACTGTAGTAGGTAAATACGCACAACAGGAAATTTCCTAGAGCCAATAATCGCGATGAATTTGCCCGTAGCCAGACGTTCCGCTTAAAAATATTAATATTAACATATTGAACGTATGAACCACCGTTAACATAAGCTGTGCACACAAAAATTAACACTATGTATGTGGAATTACGCACGCGGGCAAGGTCGTTCGCTACGTAATGGAATTACGTACATTAAAAAGACCTTTCAGGGACCAAAAGTCAAAGAACTGGCAGATGAGAAAAAATATGTTCAGGTCTTCTTTTTTTTAGTTTCTTAATTTTTTGCTTTCAAAGCTGTATTAATTCTTGACTTAAGTACGTAATATGTAGGTATTATGAAATTATTATTTGTAATTTTAATCAATGCCAATATAATAAATGTTTCTCCGATATTTAGAATAGGATGTTAAAAACAGGGCATCGATTTTAATAATGCTAATGCTAATGATCACAGCTCTCAATGCAAGGGCTTAAATATTTATTATCCCTTAAACTGCGGAATATAAAAACTGTCAATCTGAGGCAACATAATATGTCTGGCTACGCAGTCGACGGTTTATTGTGCTTCATAATGTCTAAAATTTAAAAAATTGACACAAACATAGTGATGGCTAACAAATATAAACGCCATAATATTATTCTACTAAAGAATATTATTTCTTTTTTTTTTCTTTTTTTATTCTAAAGACGAATTTAACGATAGAGTAAATGTGATTTAAAATACTATTTTTTTGTTAAAATACATTTTCTATGGCTACTTTTGCTTTTGTATTGTCATGTAAACGTAATTTTAAGTAAAATAAAAAGACATACATATTTGAAAACCTTTGATATGTCCCGCTTCTGACGGAAGAATCTCGCTATTTTCACTCAAAAAGTACCAAAGTCCCGACTTGGCGAAAAATAAAACTGGCAACGCTGTTAAGTAGGTAGGTACTAAGAATGCATGGATGTTTGTTATTATTTTGTTTGTAAAACTACAGAACAACTTTTAGTCAAATTTTAGTCATTTACCATACACAGCACAACTAAATACCTTGATTTATTTAATAAAATAAATAAATGAACATATTGAAAGGGATTTTTTAAGTCGAACAAAAGTTGGAGCAAGACTAAGGAATAAATATTATACATCACGTTTCAAGAATACTTAATTTTAATGTTTACTAATACAGAATGTATACAACGTGTCCCAAAATTCAAGGATAAGCCGGCGCCGTAGGGTGGACCTAGTCATGACTGCTTTAGGAAAAATAANTTAACTCACATTTTAGTTAATTAACTTTAATTAATTCTTAGGAATTCTGAGCACTGACCTACTTTTTTTGCACACTGAGAACCAGCATTTGAAAATTTAATGAGCAATAATTAGGCTTTATGATTCAAAGAACCTTGACCTAAAGAAAAAAAAATCACTTTTTAGGTTATGTTTTGATTTTTTTTTGGCAAAATTTTGGAGGCTTTCACTAATTGGTTTTCAGGTATGTTGATTTGTTAAAAAATTCACTGATAATCGTTAAGTTTACGTTTGTAATGTGTAAAAATTGAACCAATTGGATTTTTTGGACAAAATGTTTCTAATAAGCTGTCTGACAGGCATGCCCTGGTACGACAGATGGAGTCAAGGTCACACATTCTGCAGAAGAATCCAATTGAATTCTTTGTCCATTCTTTTTGCACGATAAAAAATGTTGAAATTGAAAAACTCACGATTCTTTTCGCACTTTTTCACGCGAGTTAGACCCGAATTTAACACCGTAACATGATACTGCTGAAAAAATTGATTTCAGCTTCAAGGCCAATTTGTTTGGGGCACAATACCGCGCAGTAATCACTTTCTCGCACTCACCAGGCCTGACTCTCGCAAAATCATCAAATACAGCCGAAAATACTCACGGTTTATTTTTAGTTACATGATAGATACGAACGTAAAGTTATAATGAGCACTAATTTAATTTTTACAATCACGTGGGCCACGACGTGTTTTATTAAATCGATCGTTTATGCAGCTGAAATACTCACAAATATTTAAAAACTGGTAACCAAGATTATTCGACAGCTAAATATCACAATAGTAGAACATGGATCAAAAGTCGTAGTTGTAACTTAAATATCACTCGCGAAGGACACTGCTTATACACTTTAAAAGGCTTGAACTTATTAAAACGGTTCGTTTTGCGTTTGGAAAATTATTTGTTCGACTGTGTAGATTGTAACTTTAGAAGTTCGGGTCTCCATAGCTCCATTGCAGTGACGTCACGCATTTTGTTGGCAATCCTATTTTTATGCCACTTCCTACTCAAACGATAAAATGTCTTACTAACTGGAATTCTATAAAGAATGTAACCCTTCCTGCGTTGGATTAAAGTTGATATTCGAAATTCTCAAAGGAACCCTAAATCTGTGATTGGATTTTTGTACGCGATGTTGCTGTAAGAAAAAAACATGGCGAACCTTTTCAGACAGATGTCATCGGTCAGCTGTTATTTATTCATGACTGGAAATGATATTTATTTGACGAAGAGTACTTGAATTATTTGTGTTTATCACACGTTTTTATCTTAATTGTTATCATAAAATGAAAAACAATAAATTACTTTAAAATATATTTGTAATATTACTCTGTGGTTACATACGTAGTTTTACTACTCGCCGCTAGATGTCAGTGTGCTGCTAATTTTAGTATGTCTATTCCCCAATAGATGTCGCTAAGCGTAGGTAGAGTATGAAAACGAATTTTCCAGCGCTCTACCAACATAGAGAAATAAGAAAGTGGGACTTTTAAGCAATTTATTACTAAGTAACTTTAATTTCAAGTTTGCAGTACCTTAGTACCTTCTGTCATTTCTTCTTTTAATAATTTTAAGTTGTATCTAAAGCTCTACATTTATTTTGTGCAGCCAAGATATTTACCTTTTTGAGATTTGGTAGCAGACATATGTTTTGGGATAATTTTCCCTACAAGTAGGTAGGTAATAGACAAAATTGCTTTCAATGTACCTTAAACGGTAGGTAGGTACCTAAAGAAAACTACAACTTATACTTTAACTACTACATTTTTGAGATAGTTTTATAGCAAATTACTGAAGTAGGTAACTTGCAATGTACTCGTACCTATTTTACAACAAAATCTTCCATCATTGTTTGGTTTGCAAAACAAAAACGTTACATTACTGTATACCTAGTGGTCACTTTAGAACCCCATATTTTTAAGGCTCTACAATGACCAAAAATCCATTTCTCTACTAATAATAATCAATCTGGTCAGGTGGGGATTCTTGGATGGCTTAAACATGGAGTGCAGGTGCGGTTTTGTTCCCCAGTCGATGAAGCACCTGATGTCGTGCCCTGAGTGCCCAAGCAACTGCACTCAGGAGGATGTGATGAGTGCTACTGACAACGCCACTCTTGTGGCGGAGTTTTGGGCTGACACTGTGTAGGTTTGTTGTCGACACGAAAAGAAGAAGATCAAGCCTGCAATAAATCTAACCAAATTAAAACTATGTAATGATTTTTCCATGAAAATTCTACCTAACAATCAATACTTTTGTGTCCAATATTCAACTTTAAAAGCCCCATAAGGCCACACAATTTTTTTCATCTCACATTTTGTCACATTTACCTCTTTCATCATCATCATTTCAGCCACAGGACGTCCACTGCTGAACATAGGCCTCCGCCAATGACTTCCACATCGCCCGGTTGGTAGCGGCCTGCATCAAGCGCCTTCCTGCTACCTTTATGAGGTCGTCGGGCCACCTTGTTGGTCGTAAAGACCAAAATGTTGATAAATATAATGTCACGAAATTTCCACACGTGTCAAGTCTTCCCCCAGCAACATAATAAAATTGAAAGCTATACTTATTACAGTGAAAGCATAGTTCTCAACCAATCACAGCAGTAAATTGGAGATGTTAACAACCCATTAACAAGGTGTTTGCTTTTGTAATATTGTAGGTTTTTCCCGTGACTTCGCTTGACGTTAAAAAAAATAATAATAATATATTTCTTATCGATTTAAATTTCGGTATTATAAGAGTTTTTGGGTCAAACTGTACAGATTTGCTTTTATTAACTGCATTTGTAACTACCAAAATAAAAAAAAACATTTTTGCGTATTGAAAAGTCCCCAGAAATCTAGTTTTTACTGTAAAGCAGCAATATTCTGTAAAAATACTTTTATTTATTTATTTCTCTTTATTATAGAAACATACAGCCTTATTTGATAGATGCTGCATGTAACATGCATCTAAAAATTAAATTTATATTTATCAATTTCTTAGATTTTGCAGAATCTAGGTAGATAAAAATGGATTTTCCCAGCCTCGGTCTATGTTACTTGTACTTGACAAACTCAAGGTGGACTAGTGACGATTATCCAATACGAAAAGAAAATTATTATTACCTAGTTTATCCAGAATAATAAATAGAAAGTAGTTGTTTAGTGTAGGTAATATCGATACTCACGATTAAAGACTACGTTAGTCTCAGATAGGGTGACCATCCGTCCGGACGTCCGGGTCCTGATCCGGACTTTCTATCCGGCTTTTTAATTTATTTACAGCTCAGACTTTTTGTTTTAGAAGATAGAGTACGGTTTAAATATCATATATATGTAGGAATGTAAAAGAAAACAAACTTTAACTTTTATTTTTTAATTTCGTTGAAACGTTCAAATAGTGAAACGTTAAAATAAACCGAATGATAGGATTGAATGAAAGGTGCGAGGCTCGCTCTCTCTCGTCCCAACTGCCATGACGTGCAGGTGTGCTCCGCTAAAGTTATTAGAAATAAACGGTGTATTTTCACGAAACTGAAAGCTGAAGTTTCTCTTGAGAACCCCAGCCCTACAACTCCTCGTCCGGGATAACGACTTTCATCAGGGCTGGATCTCTTGAGATTGTACGACGGAAATAATCGTGGAGCGTGGCGTGGACGGCGCCATTACCGGCAATCACGAGCGGCAACGTGCAGAAATTGGCAACGTAAGGCGGCAGAGCACCAACGACGACGACGGCTTATTTTACGACGCTTTTGAAGAAGACAATATTACGACGACGATGGCTGAAGAAAGAAACGAAGATTANGCGTTGAAGTTGCGCACGACGTCACAACGTGCGGCATTTTTAAGCAAGCGTTGACGTCACGGGCCTCTTCTTATGAACTTTGGGGCGCTTTATCTCTTTAAATTTTCATTAGTTTGAAAAAGTGAAAAATACGTGTAGGATATTTTTTGATAAGTTAACTGACGGACTAATTAAAACTCTTGCTTTTTGACCCAGGCAACATCCCCATTGTTTACATCTCACATTTTTTCACATTTACCTCTTTCATCATCATCATTTCAGCCACAGGACTTCCACTTATGAACATAGGCCTCCACCAATGACTTCTACATCGCCCGGTTGGTAGCGGCCTGCATCAAGCGCCTTCCTGCTACCTTTATGAGGTCGTTGGTCCACTTTGTTGGACGAAAAGACCAAAATGGTGATAAATATAATGCCATGATTTTTCCACACGTGTCAAGTCTACTCCCAGTATGTAAGTACGCAATAAAATTATAAGTTATACTTATTACAGTGAAAGCATAGTTCTCAGCCAATCACAGCAGTAAATGGGAGATTGTTAACAACCCTATAACAAGGTGTTTGCTTTAATAATATTGTAGGTTTTTCCCGTGACTTCGCTTGAAGTTAAATAAAATAATAATAATCATATTTCTTATCGATTTAAATTCCTGTATTATTAGAGTTTTTGGGTCAAAATGTTTTCTCTATTTGCTTTTCGTAACTGCAATGTAGCTCTACCAAAATTCATGAAAAATTAACATTATTGCGTATTGAAAAGTCCCCAGAAATCTAGTTTTATTAATGCTTTTACTGTAAAGCAGCAATATTGTGAAAAATACTATTAGCTTACTATTCTTAGATTTTACAGAATTAGGTGAGATAGAAATGGATTTTCCCAGCATCGGTCTATGTTACTTGTTACAAACTCAAGGTGGACTAGTTACGACTATCCAATATGAAAATAAAAATATCTAAGTAGGTACCTACCTACTTTATGCAGAATAATAAATAGAAAGTAGTTGTTTAGTGTAAGTAATATCGATGGGTCACGATTAAAGACTACGTTAGTCTCAGATAGGGTGACCATTCGTCCGGAGGTCCGGGTCCTGATCCGGACTTTCTATCCGGCTTTTTAATTTATTTAAAACTCTAACTGTTTTAGATTTTAGAGTACTGCTATAAATGTTATTGAGTAGGGCTAGATCTAATCCGAACCCTTACATGACATTGGCTTGCCATGATCTACTACGAGGGCTGCACTAAAAGTATCGGGAATGGAATATTTCCACTATTCCAGTCATATTAAAATCTATTTAATTGCAAACTCCAGGGTTTTAAAAATCGTATACCATTTATTTATTTAAAAAAAGATTCTCGGTCGTATCACAAGGTCTTGTCAAACTTGTTTAGTCGTTGAGAAAATGGAATTGACTCGAGAAAATTCAAGAGCGATGATTTATTATGACTTTTGAAGTGGTTTAACACAAAAACAGTGTGTTGACCGGATGATTTCTGCATTTGGTAATGAAGCCCCATCCAAAACCACAATTTATCGCTGGTTTCCTGAATTTCAACGTGGACGTGTCAAGCTCAGTGATGATCCCCGTCAAGGTCGTCCAAAAACTGCAGTCACCTAAGAAAACGTTGATGCTGTGCGTAAGCTGATTGAAGAAGATCGACATGTGATATACCGCGAAATTCAGGCAACTTTAGACATTGGCATGAGTCAAATACAAATAATCTTGCATGAACAATTAGGTGTAAAAAAGTTGTTTTCCCGATGGATACCGCATTCGCTCTGTGAAGAGCAAAAAGCGGCTCGCGTTACTTGGTGCGTCAGAACTCTCGGGAGATTACATGCAGGATCCTCAAATGCTGTATACAACATCGTATCAGGTGACGAATCATGGATATACGCGTACGAACCCGAAACAAAAAACCAGTCACGAGTTTGGGTGTTCGAAAATGAATTAAAGCCAACAAAAATTGTTCGTTCACGGAGTGTTGCAAAAAAAATGGTGGCCACGTTTGTCTCCAAAACCGGCCATGTTGCGACTATTCCTCTTGGGGGACAAAGAACGGTTAATGCAGATTAGTATGCTAGCATTTGTTTGCCACAGGTCGTTTCTGAACTCCGTAAAGAGAACTGCAACCGCCGCATCATCCTCCATCACGACAATGCGAGTTCTCACACCGCGCACTGAACAAAAGAGTTTTTAGAGCAAGAAAACATAGAATTATTAGTCCATCCGCCGTACAGCCCCGACCTAAGCCCTAATGATTTCTATACTTTCCCTAAAATAAAGAATAAATTGCGTGGTCAGAGATTTTAATCACCTGAAGAAGCTGTGGAAGCCTACAAAACGGCCATTTTGGAGACCCAAACTTCCGAATGCAATGGTTGCTTCAATGATTGGTTTCGTGTATGGAAAAATGTGTCAAAGTTCGCGGAGAATACTTTAAAAAGCAATAAATACATTTTTAAATAGTAATGTTGTTTCACTTCCTTGATTCCCGAAATTTTCAGTGCCGCCCTCGTATGTTAGACTGAAATTGCAAGATTGCAGACCCAAGTGTAAGAACGTTTGCAATGTAGGTAGGTCTAAAAATAATATCCCAAATATTATCGCTCCCAAAATATTTGTCTAACTAAGCTACTATTTAATAATCAAAATTTCGCATAAGCTGTTTAATTAAATTACCTGTCAAAGCTGTATTAATTTTTAAAATCACTTATTTGTAAACCGATTGTTCTTGGGCGGGCTGCGCCCTTTTGCTCAACTGGCATCCGCAGAATACCAGTGGTCGTGACGTTCTCTCTGCCGTCACGGCTTATACTGAGCAGATGCCATTTTGGTGCATGTACTTTACTGTTTGGTTTTGTTATACCTATTTGTTATTTTATTTTGTACTAGCATCGAATAAATACTTTTCTTTCTTTTCTTTCTTTCAAAACAGAGATCTACAACTCTATCTTATAGGATTTCATTTATATTTACTATCGATGCAGCGATGGTGGGATTTCGGTAAAAAAAATACATAATAGATTGAAAACGGTTTAACGGAGTCCAAGTATCAGGACTCTGTTAAACTAGATAGAAATTAAATCATTAACACTACGTTATTGTCGTGAAAATTCTCCAAACTTTTATAAGAATATCCGGTTTCCAGTCAGGACTTTCCACGTTTCCACGTATCTAATGGTGTCTCTAGTCCCAGACGAAGCAGCCTCAGCCAGCCATAGTAACAAGACATTGCTATTGTAACCACTGTCTGGCGAATTATTATTACCTATGCGCTGACAATTTCGTCCGTTCCTAAAGGTCCCAACGTCTGGCCAGCGTGGGGAGTGTAGGACAAATCCTCTTGCCTCTGGTCAATTAGAGGGTCGTGTTCCTGCACTGGAGACTAAATAACTGATGATGATGATGTCCAAAAGGTGACTGAGTCTTTTTCGCCACTTCTTCTCAGCACCAGTTTATGTTGTCCCGAAGTGGTGGTAGGTCAAACTATATTTTTTATTTTTTTTTATTTGGCTTACAAAACTGGGTACAATCAAATATCATGCAAAAGTAAGTAATGAGTGTAAAATCAATTCATACTGATTTACCCTACTCGATGTAAGCACAGCATGCATATAAAAATAATTAATTAAACCAAACCACCTTAAATTAAGAATATTACACAGATAAACCAGATCTTACATTTACACAGAACCAAACAAAATTTGGACTAATTTTAGACTATTTTAAATCATGAATAGCCGTATTGATACGGCGCTTGGCGGATATTTGGGACGTGTAGTGCTCTGAAAAGGTCCTAAGTAGTAAATAAATATTTTGATTTTAAAATGACGTTCACCGCTGAACCAAGCATTCCACTAAGGATTTCCACAATGACTGGTCCTGTACAGCCCTTACCTACCTTCACCATATCGTCTATCCATTAATGGGAGGCCTTCCTACACTACAATTTACAATTCTATTCTATGCTGTCAATTTACTAAATTATAATAGGAATACCTACGTGGAGTACCTAACATAATATCTTTTAAAACTATGTTGAATCGCTTTTTATTTGGAAGAAGAGAAAGAAACATTTTTATTTATTTAATTTGGCCTTTTTTTAAAGCATAAGATATGAATTTACATATTATTATCCCTTATTTGGGGAACTATAAAAGATACATTTTCTTTTTCCAGATCCAAGGTGTGATCTTGGTCTTTCTTCACACACTTTGGTCACATTTCATCAAATTGGCTCCAGCGGGTACAATCAGACTGACAGAAGCGAGTAGGTACTTTCACATTATAAGAAATTTTAGAACTGGTGTATTTAGATAGATAGATAAAATTCTATAGAGCGGTATACGGTTTCATTTCGTTAGTTCTTCTTAGCTAAATGACGTCCACTCTGGACAAAGGCCTCCTCCGAAGATTTCCACAAAGACTTGTCCTGCCCGCATCCAGATGCTTTCCACGACCTTCACCAGATCGTTGGTCCACCTAGTGGAAGATCTGACCCACGGTATACCATGAATTGTTATGGGAAGTGCAGGGTATTTTTATAACAGGATCCTTCAGTTATGGCTCATGATTATTAACAACATAATTTGGGAATTGGGATGAATGTGGAAACGGTACTATTCCCACCTCTCGTTCCCACCGCTGCAACGCCTGCAACTCCTGTGTAGCCAGGATCTACAGCTTGACCGCCAATAAAACCCAACCAGTGAAGGTCAAGTTTGTCCCGGGGGAAAGCTAAGCTGTCATTAACGTGGAAAGCAAGAATTAAGATAAATATTTAGAAAATTAATTTGCCTATTTCATACCTTGGCCAATCTAAGGTCTGTCACCTTTTTACACTGCCAATTTGTGCCAATTCAAAAACAAGTCTCAACTTGACTCTACCGCGAACAAGTTGGTGCTTGTTTAGATTGTTTTGGGGCCCAATGACATAGAGCTCGGTTAAATTGCTGACGTGATTATTTCATCATCAGCAGGTCATTCAGTCTCCACTGCACGAGCGCGACCCTTTAATTTACCAGAGGCAATTTTTTTTTATCCACAACGAGGAAGCTCTTGGCCTGTATCTCACCTGATGGTAAGTGATGAACAGGCAAGGTGGAAGCGAGCTCCACCCGGAATCCTCAACCACGGAGGAACTGGCTATCTTACCTCTAACTGCCGGAACACAACAATGATGTTAACATTGTGGTTATGGCGACAGACTTAGGTGAGATGGTGGTAGCTAGCCAGGCGGACTTAGAACAAGCCCTACCACCAACCAAACCGAACAGAAAAATCTGCCCCCACTGGGAATCGAACCCGGGACCTCTGCGTCTGAAGCAGGTGGTCCTACCACTAGACCACAGAGGCGGTTAAAATGGATTGTATGAACTTTATTGACCAACGACCTTATAAAGGTATCAGGAAGGCGCTGGATGTAGGCCGCTAATCACCGGTCATCATGGAAGTCATTGGGGGAGGCCTATGTTCAGCAGTGGACGTCTTGTGTCTGAAGTGATGATGATGATGATGAAACTTTATTGGTAACTAGGAAATAAGTAATAGTTGATATAATTTAGTATGTTGTACGTATTATTAACACATAAGTAGGTACATAATAGGTAGTGCAACTCTGTGATGCAATTGCATTGCATTATATTGTATTTTAGTCCAGTCCGGAAGAATTGATAAGACAGGTAAGTGAATACAAATATAAGTTTTTTTTACAGAAATCAAAACTAGGTAACATCAGATTTATCGTTTAAATTGTAACCTATTTTAGGATTCGATTTTCATATAAAATTGTCAAAAGATACTTTTTGTTTCAATCACTATAAATTGCTATATAATGGGAATGGGATTATTTACACATAAATATCTATCTATCAAGTAACTATTGTATATTTATTGCTGAAGATGTTTTTAGAATTGACTTAAGTACTGAAAACGAATATAAGGTTATTTTTTAAATTCCTTTCATTCCATTCACATAAATTATTAAAAGTATGCGACGAACAATTCTTGAGGAATGTGACCACATAAATATTATATTTTATTTATAAAACATACAGTTAAAAGTAACAAGACATACAATCAAAGTTCTGAAAAACGACGACTCTACCAAAAAGAACTAGGTACCTACTATGAAGTAGATTATTGAATGAATAAACATGAAGTAAATTTTATTTTACACATCTTATTCGATCACTATTTAATGACTAGGAATTAATTAAATCTATTTCCCCTCAAATCACACGGGGTAAAATCTTTCAAAATAATTTCACAAACTGAACAATCTAGAGACAGCAGTTTTACTAATTTTAAAGTAGATTTGTGTCTGAATTTTGTAACTGACTAGAAAAATTGATAAAATATCCAACTCTTATACTAAGATAGTTTTTTTTCTAAATATTGTACCCCGTGTGCTATTTAATAATAATATCCAACCCTAAAATATCTTATTGAATTTTTGGTAAAATTATTTGTAAGTCATATGAAAAGAAATGTAAGTAGGTATTTCTTATAACAAGATTAAAGTCGGTAGGATTTGTAATGCCTATTAGAACTATGATTTTACTCAAAATCATTCATGAAGTCGGAGTTACTAAACTAGGCTTACATAAATGAAATTTCTAAAATTATTCCAATTTACCTACAAACCATTAGTATAGAAAAATTTGCAATTTATAAAAAAAGGTTTTGAAAACTATTGCTGTTTTATACTGTCAAATTAACGTTCGACGAATATTTTCGGTGTTTTCTTTTAAATTTATTTATTTTCTAACACAATTTTTTCTAATAAGACCAACATTATTTTTCCAATTAATACCACCACACCATCAGAAAAAAAAACGACTCTACATTTACCATAACCAAAAAAAAATCGCAAGCATCTTCTCGATCGCCACCATAGCAGTGGTGGGCCCTCAAATTTGGGTGATAGGTAAAAAAACTATACCTACGACTGGGAGTTTAGGCAGCAGTCGAGTCGAGACTGCCGTGCGGCGGAACGCGACGCCATTTCGGTTTAACACTCGCTCCAACCGCACGCTCCTGCCATCCCTCGTACCCAGGCTACCCTGGCTTCACCCCCAAAAAACCGCGTTCCCAGTGCTCTACGTCACACTTCACCCATTGGGCAGACCCTTATCACCGCTATCAAGCCACGAGATCCGAGCACAGCGCGTGAGCATTATGCCTACGCGACGCGACCGTGTTGCCGCGCAAATTTTTCGCACATATACAAGCACGTCGTGTCAAATAAGATTCTTATAGGCCTATTTAGAAAAATACACCAAAACAACCGGAAGACTCTCTAGTTTCGGACTGTGTAAGTTTCAAAATGAAATTCGGTTGGGGATAAGGATTTTTTTGGCAATTTGTGAAGTGACTGTGCGTGTGCGATTCAAGATTCGCGTTTGTGCACATGGATTGTTACCAGTTCGGGCTGCTTTGGATAAAACACGTGGGAATGTAAGTACATACCTTAATTTATATAAACATAATGAGTTCTTATCAAAAAATGTGTTTTTTCGAGCATTTTAGACGATCTCAAGCTCACGGCGTTCGCGCCATGCCACGTACAGCGTAGATACGATTATTTGGATTTTTAAAGCTTAAACCACCTTAATACTGTTATAAAATAGGTTTCTTAATCAATTTAAAGTGTAATGCATGTAATTTATATAAAATAATAACGTTTTATATCGTTTTTTTGACGAAAAAACGTCGTCAAAATGTGCCACACTATTGCGACTCTACCACGAAAGCATGCGCTAGAATTATCATCATTCTTCGCTGATTATGTTTTTATTTTTAATAAATAAGGCATTTTTCTTAAAAATAATTGATGCAAATACAGTTTTATAGCCAGTTATGTATTCTATATCTTACTACATATAACTCTGTAGGTCCTAATAATTTCTTTCTACTCTTCCTAAAAACAGCCTTCCAGGTTAATATTTGTAGAATATTTTTAATAAAAAGTAGTACATTTTGATAAAAATACATATAAATCTATCAACTGATAGTATGAGGGGTTAATATCAATCAAAACAAACTCTTTAAATTGTCTTAAAAGGTACTGAAATACAATACGAAAATTTGGCCTAAAAATATCAAAAACTCAAGTGCTCATGTACTAAGTTTATGTACAACTTTTGAAATATTAGCTAACCTAAATATGTAGGCAACAATTTACGTAAAAGACTCTATAAATATAATTTAAAAACCATGTCATACTATACCCAAGCTTCAAAACTATACTAGCTATATAAAATGTAGAGTTGGTCCTTCATTTTATTAAAATTGATTTTAAAAATATAATTAATTAGAAATAATAACATAACTATTGTTACATCACATAAATATTGGACTTTAAAGGACTCTATATTATGCATTTTCAAACACGAGCATTATTCAACATGGTAGAATATGTAATAATTATATCTATGACTAAAATATTAAAATAAATATGTTCGTTTATGTATTATCATCATATTTTCAGCCATAGGATACAATACAGCCAAAATAAAGTACATAATATTCTTTAATCCAAAAAGTTCCCAATCCCTTTGGAACAGATTTTTTAAAAGTTAAAATATAATAAATAAATATAATACATACAGCACACCCTATTTATAAAAGTCTTTAGATGCCTCTATAGACCTATATGTTTAAATATATAAATATAAATAAGTATGAAAATAATCATGGTTACATAATGTACAATAGTATATTTTTAATCAAAAACTTACAAATAGCCAAATAGTTAAATGAAAAAAATTACCATTATCACAAATTCATATGATTTAGTAAACTCTATGATCCTTTAGAATTAAAATAAAGTAAAAATAACGATAAGAATAAAATAACCCATATTAAAATACCTATTACATGGGCATTTTATAATAATAGGTAGTTATGAAACTAAATAATATCCTTTAAAATAATTGGAAATGACAATAATACCTATTAAAACAATTTAAAATTTATTATTAAAATAAAAAAAAAAATTCAATAATACGTCATATTTAAGTTTTAGTACACGTGCATTATTTACTATTTGTAAAACTACGTACCTAATGTAGCATATCAAAATTAATAATAATGTGGATATGCTTTGAATTATTAAGTAACTACCTATTATTAGTATAATTTCCTTGTAATAATCATGTCTGTACTATCCTATGATTATTATTTTGTGCCTCAAATATTATTTATTTATTTTATTGGGCTATCAACATGAGATACAGCATTAAACACAATAAAAAAAAACAATTAAGCCAAAGTTCTCTAGCTAACTGCTCCCACAAAAACGATAACCACAGAATGCATTATATTTTGATGCAACCACGAATTTGACATAATGTAGAAATTATGTAGAGCACATAATATGATTATGCACATAGTTATGTACTTATTATGATTATGCACGTACATAAAAGTGTTAATAATAAAATACTTTTATTACGGTTTTATTATTTTTAAAGTTTTTAGATTTTTTTTTAAAGTTTAGTTTAGTTTAGTTACAAATGTATTATTTTTATTTGTAGCTTTTTATTGTACACCTATTAGGCTATATTCAGGATCGAATTTGATTATAGGAATGCACAATGCACTTTCGTATGCAGTCACTGAATTTTTTTGCAATAACCAAATGTATAATACATAACTCTACAATAGCGTATACTTTGTTTTATTTAAACTTCTTTATAATATTGTATTAATTAAATTATTTTAAATATTACTTTACGCTCTGCCAACTATGCATTTCTGTTGCATTTCCCAAAGGTCGACTTATAGACATAACCACAGCATTAAGTTCGTCCTGTCGTATATAATTGTTAGTTTTGCAATAAATGTGGTTCAAAATGGATACTGAATTGTCGAAAATAATAAAAGTATTATGTTATTGAATTTACTACAACTCTGCTTAATCAAATTATAGTTGCATAAAAATGTAAGTTTTTTTCAAGAGAGAGAGAGTCAAGGAGTGTTATGTAAATCATTTTAAATATTTATCCATCTCTCTCAGTATAATCTCACTATTAGGCCAAGTTCAAAGACGATTTAAATAATCAATAAAAAATTGTTACTAATTATAAAGACATTAGTAGCTTTTAGAAAGTATGTATAGTCAAATAGTTTCAGTCAAAGTCAAAGTCAAATTCAAAATGTTCAATTATTTATTTTTTCATCTGAATATTTCATCATTTTCATTTCGACCAATGGCAGTCCACTGTTGGAAGGAAAGCCTTCCCCAAGGAATACCAGAAAGCACTATCTGCCACTATTTTCGCCCTGTCTGGGCTATCCTGATTCCGTTGTTCCAGTATCCAGTATTGTGATTGTGCAAGAGACGACTTTATAGGTCCTATACATCAAACAGAGAACGGGCAGCAGCGCTCTCTGAAAAACATCAATCTTTTAAACTGCCATCTCCAACCCGCCTGCCAAGCGTGGGGGTTATGGCAAAACCCTCCACTTTAGTGGAGGCTCATAGTCCAGCAGTGGACTGTAAAGGGCTGTTGATGATGATGATGATGATGACCCTATAAGGGAAACTTCGAGCATAGCCCGCTCCATCGCCCTTTGGGTGACCTTGAGCCTTCTTATGAGGCCCATAGTAAGCGACCACGTCTCAGATCCATTAACCATAACTGGCAACACACACTGGTAAAGACTTTTGTCTTGCGATGATCTGGTGAAGGTCGCGGAAGAGCCTGGATCCGGCCGCGAAGGACCTGTCGCTATGGAATTCCTTGGGGGAGGCCTTTGTCCAGCAGTGGACGTCATTTGGCTGAAACGAACGAATGATCGAACCCTAAGAATGAGACCCTGAAGGAGCCTGTACAAGTCTCTCAAGGTAAAGAATGAACCTCAAAACTGGACTCAGTTTCAAGAAAAGATTGTAGATGATGATGATGTAGAAAATATTTAGACCAATCACTAGAGATAATCTATGACAGATTCAATTGAATATTAGAGACAGAATATTTGGCATGTTGCTGAGGAGAAGTACCGCAACAAAATCAGCCAGTTATAACAATAAATAATAATAACGTAACAGTCAAATTAAAATTATTTTAGATCCTTTTAGAGCTTTGTGGAGAAGAAGTGGCGGAAGAAACTCAGCCGTAGTCAAATTTTAAATCAGTTTAATATTACATGAAGTAATAGATACATACAGAACCCTGGAATGTAAATTAATTTCACTCTTGACACTTTTTATAATCACCAAAGATCCGCCAGCGTTTTTGCCCACGTCCGCATTCGTGGCAACGAATTTAGAATTATTATTCCAGTGTAAAAAATACTCGTAGTTACGTGGTCACTAGTTTAGAGAACTCTGGTTCCTGTGTCTATTCTTCAATAGGTGCTATGTGATAACTGGTAATTCTACTTCAAATTCTTTATTAGATCGTTCGTTTCAGTCAAACGACGTCCACTGCTGGACAAAGGCCTCCCCCAAGGATTTTCATAACGACCGGTCCTGCACTGCCCGTATCTAGGTTCTTCCCGCGACCTTCACCAGATCGTCGGTCTACCTACCTAGTGAGGCCTGCCCACGCTATGTCTTCCGGCCCATGATCGCCCTGTATCTATAGGCCCTTTTTAGGGCACATACACATCCCAATATACCTTGTCCTAGCACCACTTCGGGACAACATATCAGCTGCTGGTATTATTCCCACTCCTCTTATTTCTCCTAGTGGAGGAAAAAAACAGTTATGACATCAGAGCGGCGTTTGACACCTATGGCTGGCAGTTAATAATTTTTTTTATAGCATTAGGGTTGTGAAAGAACTGAGAACCGCACTCACACCTCTGTGCATACAGGTCTGCTGGTGGAGAATGCTTTTAGCATTAATGCCCGTTTTCACCATCAACTTTCCCCTGGGAGAACTTGACCTTCACTGGTTGGGTTATTGGCGGTAAAGCTGTGTTGTCCCGAAGTGGTGTTAGGGCAAGCAATATGGGACATACAGAAGTGCCCTGAAAAAGGACTCCTCATTAGTGCTCTTCGGGGAGGGTTTTTGGACTGCAATTGACTGATTTGATGATGGTGATATGATGATGTAAACCATAACGCTACTGAGCCTCTCTATATTCTTCCAATGCTAATAAAAGTACGTACTAAATTCAGCCTGCAGCTTTGTCCTCCCTTAAAAGTTTTATTCTGAGATTGATCGAATAACAAGTAACAACAAATTAAACACACACAAATTATCTTACACACATGACACAATCATAATTATTCTTTTCTATAACATACAAACTTTCACCCCTTATTTCAGATTTATTTGTAATATTTTTTGTCAAAATTGTACCAATGTATTCTCCTAGGTCCATAATTTCATCAAAATCGGTTCAGCAATTTATGCATAAAATCGTGTCACACAAACATACTTCCGAATTTACAATGTTAGTATGAATAAGTAGACGTTGCGTCTTGGTTCGCGTAACGGACTAACGAGCAATACAGCGCCAATTTTGGTCAGGTTCGAATCCTGCAGGTGACAAATTACAATGTAATGAGCATTTATATCCGGTGTCAGGGTGTCACATATTGTTTATATTAATTTAATCTGTTATGTATGTGAATATCTATTTATTAATGTAAATCCGTTACATAATCATTATAATAGTAAAGTTCAGTAGAGTAGCTGTGTCTACTAGGTAGTACAGTCAGCGCCAAATAGTTAGTTCGTAATTTTATTTTACCGTTGTCAACGTGAAATTGTGAACTCTGTCAGTTTATAATAACGCGTTAGATTGTAAACTAACAGTGGGTTAGGTTAGGTTAGATTGTAATTTAACTACGTCAGATTATAATCTGACAGAATTCACAATTAAGTAAAACTATATGGGTTCCTTGTCAGGACTACGGAATCCTAAAAAGACGTGTTGCGAACTTATTGGCTACTTTCGGTGTCACGAACTTTGATACTGACTGTACAGTACTACTGGTATGGGGCTATACGTACTGTAGGTAGATCATATGGTAGGCCACGATAGTCAAAAGGTGAAGAGGTCGGATTGGCTGAAAGACAACCGTCACTCATTTATCAACAGACAGCTCAAACTAAGAGGAATTCGCTGGTTTGACTTTTTAAATAGTATTTCTTCCAGTGACTGGGCCCACCTTCAATGTTTTACTAATAAATTAAATACTCTGGAATCTTAGAGGTGGGCCCAGTCACTAAACTAAAACTATCCTATGTCCTTTCCCGGGACTCAAGCTATCTCTATGCCAAATTTTATTTTATCAAAATCGGTTCAGTGGTTTAGGCGTGAAAGCAAGACAGACAGAGTTACATTCGCATTTATTATAGTATAGATAAAGATAGTATAGATTAAAGTAACGTTACGCTCTTACTGTATATTTTCTAAAAGCATCGTTTGTTTGTAAGATCATAAAAATATTTCAGTTGTGTCGGTTAAAATTATGTTCAAGTCTAAAAATTCGTCATGAAAATATCTAATTGTCATCTTGTAGACCAAAATGGCGATTCCTTGGGTGAAGTCAGTTAACCGACTCTCTCAAACTGGTCTATAAAATATAGGGCTAGAGAACATAATGTATTTTACTATCTACGAGTACATAAATGTACCCTATTTTATAGCACGATAAATAGATCTGCCCTAACTATTTATCTAGGGTGTCTCTACATTTACAATGAAATCACATTCTAGCCCGATCTATCATTTGACAGCATTAATATGCACCCTTACCTGTACTTTACAGAGGACATTCTCATGGCCTTCCGTTTGTGGGAACCTTCGCCAAGGTCACGGGGACCTGCCATTTATAAAGGGTTGAAATAAATAGATACCCGAATACCTGATGGTGGAACCGGTTTCGGAATAACGGTTGTGATGTGACAAGTAATGCGAATATACGCTTTTTGTGATTAAATTCATTTGTATGGAACAGATGCTTGGACTATTAATAAAGTCCAGGTTAAGGAGCTATTGGCGTATCCTCAATATACTCGTATATTTGCAAAATAATAAAAGTTACTAACATATGAGTAGCTCCTTGCATTGGCAAGTTTAGTTGGTGGTAGGGCTTGTTCTAAGTCCGCCTGGCTAGCTACCACCGTCTTACCTAAGAGTAGGCGCACACCGTTGATTTTTAGTTGGCCGATAGTTTACTTGGCGGGCAGTTGATCAGTATGGGCTTGTATGGGAGTGCGCACACTACGCCGATTCGATTTGGCCGATTCTTCATACAAATTAAAATCGGGCAAAACTATCGGCCAACTAAAAATCAGGGGTGTGCGCCTACTCTTAGTCTGTCGCCATAACAACTATGTTAACAGCATTGATGTGTTTCCGAAGTTGAAGGTAAGAATAGCCAGTTCCTCTGTGGTTAAATGGGACTATTTCCATCTCTCGTTCCCACCACTGCAACTCCCGTGTAGCCAGGATCTATAAACTCGTTCTTTCTATGGTTGAGGATTGTACTATGTGAACATCACCTTCCATCAGGTGAGATGCTGGCCAAGGATTCTCTGTTAAAAGATAAGCTTTTCTGACATCCTTTTGCTGCGTTCCCCGGTCTTTAACTAAATACACTCTGGAGACTGCTAGAACTGATTGTGCTGGTGCCCCATGGATTCTGTGTAGAAATAGGAAACTATGACGTCAATTTGTCATTTAACTTAGAGTTAAAAGAAATTATAGGCTTATAACTGAAAATAGTAGCATTAACCACTTTTCCATAATACATTAAAAATATGTATTATCGTTGTATTCTTCTTAGTCGGGCACTCTTGTCAGAGTGGTCGTGGTTGCGCTGACGAGGTAGGAACGAGGGTAGTTCTCCTGGCGAAATGAGAAAATGAAATTCTCCTGAAATGAAAACTCGATGGAGAGACTGGTAGTTCAGGGCCAGGTGGAAGGCAGGAGAGCACGCGGTCGATCGCCAACCCGTTGGATAGACGCCATCACAAAGGCCACTGAGTCCACCATGGTCCAGTGTACTCGCGAGTCGCAACGCCTCTCACCGTCAGAAATGGAAGCACATCGTTGTATTGAGCACAGTTAGGTAAATACCAATTTAAAAAATATTTATGACAAGATGTAAAAGTATTGAAATGCCTTTACATATCACATTTTCTATTCCACAGACACCCTCCTGTTATGACTATGTGACCATAGAATTATGTTCCATAGACCAATAAGGTCTCTCCTAGACATGAACCCCAAAACTATAATAGAATACAAATATAATATAATAGTTAACTCGATATGTTAATTCGAAACAAGTTTTATACCCCGGCCTTGTTCGTTCTGAATATTAAACGCAGACAGACAGACGTGACGCCTCTCCGTCTGACAATGACGGGTTACTGACGCTATTTATAGATAGATAGACTGTCACAATAGCAAACCAGATAGATAAAGTACAATGCACAATACCAATGGCATTCAAAATTCAGACTTATTGTTGCAGACAATAATTAATTCTAAATTATACACCTATTTAGAAAAAAAACTTTTTTCTGTTTGTTGGTTATGTAAGAAATGACAATTATTATTATGGATGTAGAGTAACGTCCTACAGATAGTACAGACTATTATTATGTTATCTGTGGTACACATATAATTGCACCAATGTACCAAAGTAGAACAATTCAAATACAAAATTGGCTTAATTCAAAATTCAGACTTGCCAATAAAATCAATTCTTGATATACACTTATTTAAAAAAATCTTTTGTTGGTTATGTAAGAGACTTTAAAATTATAGACGTTGAGACTAATGTCCTATAAGTAGTACAGATATAATGTCATCAATGTACTCAAAGTAGGACAAATCAAAAAACTGATTTTAGGAAGAAATAAACTTACCTGACTTGATATGCTGTCTATCTGCTATCTAATGGCTAATAGAGTAATTATAATGTACAAATCTGTCCTGTCGACTGTACATAAATACATACGGTTTCACATTGCACAAGTATTTTTTGTATTATTAATTTGTCTGTCTCGTCTCGAAGCACTAGTAGAACTTAACAGTAAAGAAGTCCCGAGTAGGCCACCTTAAGGGACAGCTTTTTATTTAATTTCGTTCTAATGAAGACTTCAGATACAGTTCTCATTGTTGATTAAGAAAATTAGTATGAATGTGTTGTAAAAATAAAGGGTCTTACTTGGTGGACCGATGATCTGGTGAAGGTCACGGGAAGTGCCTGGATGCCGGCAGCGGAGGACCGGGCGTTATGGATATCCTTGAGGGAGGCCTTTGTCCAGCAGTGGACGTCATTGGGCTGAAACGAACGAAAGGGTTTTAATAACATAGAAAGACTAAGAACCCATGGCAGAAGCTGGGAAATAACTGTACATCCGACGACTAACTAATCACCATGGTCTTCTTAACCCATCAGGCTAAAAAAGCCATTCATTTTGTAATGCCACCTGGAGGGAAAGTACTCTTAATACTGTAGATAGAACATTTTTCCAAAAAAAAATTTTTAATTTTTGAAAAGAAAGAGAACTACATTTAAATATTTCCAAAAATTCCACCCTGTATAGCATAAAGTTTAAATTGATGTGGTCGTTATGGCCACTAGAGCCCGTTTAAGGGTTTAGCGCTTGACTCAGTCATTGCTTGAGGAGACATTGACATTTATGACGTGACCGTCACTAAATCAGAGCCCGTGCCGCTTCCATACCTCAGGTACTAATATCCACGATAGCCGAACGGTGAAGGGGTCGGAGTGGCCGACTCGAGATCCGGGGAACGCGGGTTCGAATCCCACAGCCGCTCGACTATTGTGGTGAGCCCACTCGTAACACAAGCTTATTTAGCTTAACACGAGGTGCTAACGGGTCTATTAGTAGGTAATTTGTGCAATATAAATTGCTAATAATCTTTAAAAAAAAAAACTGACTCAGCGCTACACCTACGAATTTGAATTTGAATAGACTTTGAGCTTCCAAGACTCACGTCATTTTCCACAGAAATCCTGAGCCTCAATCAGGAATTGAATTTGGGAATCAATGGGAGACAATGGGAGACAATGGGAATGAAGCAATAAAGATATTATGATTATGATATGATGACTCTTTTGGATGACCTTCTTCCAGCGACATGACCCACTTTCAGCTTGGTCCACGGGCCACGTCGCCGGATTGAATTTTTCTTCTAGCAACTGGGCCCAATCTAAGATTCTAGAGTAGTTTTTTGTTGATTTGATGATTAATTTCATCATCATCATTTCAGCCATAGGACGTCCACTACTGAACATAGGCCTCCCCCAATGCTTTTCATGTTGATCGATTGGTAGTGGCATGTGGCTTGATGTTTAATTTATTAAAAAAAAACCTTGAGGACGACTTGGCCCGTGGACCAAGCTAAATTGGGCCAAGTCGGTGGAAGACTCAATAAGAGTTTTCTCTATAATCACAATCATCACCTC
Organism: Ostrinia furnacalis; assembly: GCF_004193835.3. Taxonomy (NCBI): domain Eukaryota; kingdom Metazoa; phylum Arthropoda; class Insecta; order Lepidoptera; family Crambidae; genus Ostrinia; species Ostrinia furnacalis. The sequence goes on from NW_021133795.1 coordinate 64,613, forward strand.
ATCGGCTCCTCGACTCTCTTTATCTTCAGTATGTTATTGCCTATAGTGTAGTGTCGTATCTTGGCACGAATGAGGGGTCGACGACCTGGCATATAAACGAGAGCTGCGCGTACGCATATGCGACCTTATTCCAAGGACATAGAGGCTATTGTTAAAACATTTATTTGTTTACAATGCGAAATTCGTTTCTCCTGGTCAGGGATTTAAAATAGGCTTTAAACATGTCTTTTTACAAAAAATATGTTTTTTTTATATTTTTTTTTGTAAAACATGGCACGTTAAAGTCATTGGATTTAACATCTGTTTCGATAATGAAAACAAACTTAAAAACACTTTTGTACATTTTTTCATCTGTACTTTTTCTAACTGTCCAGGACTGGCCTTTTAATTTTTGTACACTCTTTACTTAAGCTTTTAGATTTTTTTTTCTCAACCACGGAGGAACTGGCTATCTAACCTCTAACTGCCGGAACACAACAATGCTGTTAACATTGTTGTTATGGCGACAGACTTAGGTAAGATGATGGTAGCTAGCCAGGCGGACTTGGAACAAGCCCTACTACCAACCAAACCGAATAGAAATATCTGCCCCCACTGGGAATTGAACCCGGGACCTCTGCGTCTGAAGCAGGTGGTCTAACCACTAGACCACAAAGGCGGTTAAAGTGTTCCATTTAGGGTAGTCCAGTCAGATCCATTTCGTCTGCCAGCTGTTAGCTAGATTGAGTATCTCACAGTATATACCAGTAATCTAGGCTCGTCTTCTCTAAAAGTATACTTCATTGCAGCCCTGTCATCAAGAAGATTTTTGCTTGCTTGGAAATTAAGTAGAATAGAGTTGACGAAATAGTGACTGAGTTTCTTGCGCTGCTTCTTCTCAGCACTGGCCCATTTATTGTCCCGAAGCAGTGGTAGGGTTAATACCGGGACGTGTAAAAGTGCTTTTTAAAAGCCTATTTGCAAAAATAAATGAGTTTTATGAGTTTTTAATACAGTTGGCGAAATAGAGACAATGTCACGTGGAAAATTGATATAACTTGCATTATAGAACGAGTCCTGCGACTTTGCCCACTTTTAGCTTGGTCCACAGGCCCAGTCGCCGGGCTGGAAGGCTCAATAGAACGTAGGTGTTTAATACAAAATCTATGGGAAGGTCGCGTATTGGCAGCTCATAAAAAGTATGTCAATAGACTGCTGTCAACTACCCCTGCAGTCAGCGTGCTTTTAATAGCAGCGTTTGTTAACAGCACTAATTTTTTTAATTGTATTTTTCAAGTAAAAACTTGTTTTTTTGGGGATATAAACCTTGTAAATAAGTACAAGGCGACTCACGACGCGTGTAACCGACTCAGACGTCGTGGCGCCCCAAAATGATTGTGATAACTTATCAAAAGTGATAATATATCTATGGAAATTCGAGCTCAACCTAGACAGCTCGTTATCACGGTTCTCCGATGTCTTTATGCTAAAACATCTAGATTTTTATCGAAAAGTGTCATTGGTAAATTGGGCTATATGAAGGACATCGATGATTAATATTTGACGCTGGCTGTGTAAGGGTTAAATGAGTAAAAACAGTCTTTCAGGGCAACAAAATATTTATTTCTAACTTTTATTGTAATAACTAAAAAAAATGCTGGCTCACTAGGTGTTAAAAACGAAACCGGTAGGAGTTATAGTAAAAAAAATAAATGTTGTTTTGGATCATCAGATTTCATATTAAAACCTTAATAACCTTTAGGTAGTCTCTTCACCAAGCTGGAGAGTAACCCACAGTATGGTGGTAACTGCCCTAAAAAGGGTCTACATACATTGTTCGTTTTAGCCAAAGGACGTCCACTGCAGAATATAGGCCTCTCCCAATGATTTCCATATTGCGCAGTTGGTAGCAGCTTGCAAACAGCGCCTAGCAACTTTTATAAGATCATCAAGGATGTACCACGCTTGCTGGTACGTGGCCTCCACTCCAGAACCTTGCTACCCAGTCAGTCCTGGTACAGTCAGCGTCAAATAACTTATAGCCAATAAGTTTGCAGCACGTCTTTGTTACATTATTGGAATGAGGTAGTGATGTCAACCTTTTGCCCACTTTGGGTGTCACGGATTATTTGACGCTGACTGCACTATTTTCTCTGCCCTTTGCCTCTTCAGCTAATTAATGGGACTTGCCTTGCCTTATTATATTGTTGATGAATTGCATAATAAATAAAACATTTTTCGATACACGTGGTGTCCGATTGCCAAAATCGGCACACAAGGGCCCCCGGATAATGTATCGTCCGATAAGATAGCAACTAGGTAATCGGCTTGCGACCTAGAGCTATTCTGTATCCATGCCGTTTCAATACCATTCGCCTGTAATTCACGCCTAATCAATTAGCCTTGTCACTTTTGGGGTTCCGTACCCAATTGGTAAAGACGGGACCCTATTTATTACTAAAGGTTCAGTCAAACCAACGCGATTACACGCGATCAGCCGGCGTGCAGCGATGGCGATCATTTTATTTAAGTCTGATCGCCGTCGCTTCCAGCCGGCTGATCTCATGTGATCACGTTGGTTTGACTGAACCTTAAGAGGTCGCTATCTGTCTGTCACTTAAAGGTGACTTGACATTTGTCCTGCCATCCGCTTTGTCATTCGTACCGGAAAACGCAGCGTGGGACGTGCACCTACAACGTGGACCGACGACCTGATAAAGGTAGCAGGAAGGCGTTAGATGCAGGCCGCTACCAACCGTGCGATGTGGAAGTCATTGGGGGAGGCCTATGTTCAGCAGTGGACGTCCTGTGGCTGAAATGATGATGATAACGATGAAAGTCGAACCTTAACTTCCAACTCCTCGTATGTTCTTGTTTGTAATTTCGTTGCGGGTCCAATGACAGTTTAACTTTCCCCCGGGACAAACTTGACCTTTACTGGTTGGGTTATTGGCGGTCAAGCTGTAGATTCTAGCTACACAGCAGTTGCAGCGTTAGGGACGAGAGGTGGCAATAGTCCCGTGTCTGTCTGTCACCAGACAGTATCTTATAACGGTGATAGGTGGTGATAGCTACACAGTTGAAAGTTTTATGCTCGAGTTCTAACGGCATTAGGTAGATGCTTGGAATATTTGTTATTATTATTCTCAGAATAAGTATTTAGTTGTATTTTATTTTCACTCACGGAACCCTTGGTGCGCTAGTCCGAACGCACTTGCCCGGTTTTTGTTTCAGTTGTGATATTCGATATTATAATATCACTCTAGCTAGAATCTACTTAAAACTCAAGTGTTGTTATTACATTATACCGTTCTAGCATTTGTGAAAGTATTAAAATAATGGCCGACAGTGTAGGTATTTTTTACACTATAGCTAGCACTAAAGATTCTTATGAAGAGTGTGTTAAACTTTATAAATAACACTATACCTTTGATAACTTCCTTATGGACGGTGTTCTCAACCTGAAAAAAAAAACCGGCCAAGTGCGAGTCGGACTCGCGCACAAAGGGTTCCGTAGCAGCAAATATAATAAACTTATTATGTAAATTTAATCAACCTAACTCAAAAACTATAAGAGATACTTTGATCAAACCAAAAATCGTTGAAAGAGTTAATTAGCATGCATCACCTCTATTTTTTTTAGAATTTTATACCCCGTAGTTATAAAAATAGAGGGGGGGGGACATACTTTTTACGACTTTGAGAGCTGATATCTCAAAAACCGTTCACTTTAAGAAAAATGTTTTTTAGAAAACTTTATATCATTTTAAAAGACCTTTCCATTGATACCCCACACGGGTATGTACATCGAAAAAAAATTTTCATCCCTCAGTTACATGTATGGGGGGCCCCACCCCCAATTCTTTTTTTTACTATTTAGTGTCATAATTTTGTAGCGGTTCATACAACACATATTCCCATCAAATTTCATCACTGTAGTACTTATAGTTTCCGAGTAAATCGGCTGTGACAGACGGACAGACGGACAGACGGACAGACGGACAGACGGACAGACGGACAGACGGACAGACGGACATGACGAAACTATAAGGGTTCCGTTTTTGCCATTTTGGCTACGGAACCCTAATAAAATTATCTTTGCCCGAATTACTGCTTGGCATGGAAATCCTTGGAGGAGACCTTTGTCCAGCAGTGGACGTTATTTGGCTGAAATGAATGAACGAACGAAAGAATTTCTCCTTACCTGAAAATCGATCCAAGTATCATGGATAGTTTTAACGTGGTTAAGTACCTATCATGGTCGACGCTCAGAGATATAGGAAATCAAAGAAAATCACCTTCAACATCCTCAGGTCATTTAGTCTCCACTGCAGGAGCACGGCCCTCTCTAATTTCATCATCATCATCATCAACAGCCCTTTACAGTCCACTGCTGGACTATGAGCCTCCTCCACTACAGTGGAGGGTTTTGCCTCTCTAATTTACCAGAGGCAAATGAAGGATCTGGACTCTCCACGCTGGCCAGACGGGTTGGGGAGGCCTGATGTTCGCATATTAATGTCCCTTAATCGCTTAAGATATCCACGGAGAGAGTGGGGGTGGTCCTATTCTAAAGAAATAGATACATGATAGTATACTATAAAATTTTGTATTGTATCTAGTGGAAAAAATGGTTCTTAAAAGGGACATGCCCTTTTTTGTCCCCTTTTTTCCTAAAAACCCATGGGGGAGGGGCTACATTGATTTATTTGTTGCATTATGGGCCAAGGTTTTTTATAGCCGTCTATATTTTTCTTTATGGTATAATTTTGTGATTTATATTCGACACTTACATAACGGTTTTTTATCTTCCATTGTGTTAATGTTTTTTATGATCCTGTTATTCCAATTGGAATTATTATTGAATTTATGATTTACTTTTGATTTTCAATGTATGGCAAATGATACTGACATTATTAGATGGCACACTCAATTTTACAATTCCCAAGCTACTAAAAACCAACACTTTCTAAATAACTTCAAAAACTTTGATTGCCTAAGGCGGGAATCGAACCCACGACCTTTCGCTTGCCAGGCGATTGCTCTTCCATCTGAGCTAATTAGACACTAAAAACTACAAGAAAACTAAGATGAAAGAGCTACATATTATAGGTACTTACCTATCCCTAATTTTTAAGTGACCCCTTTGAAAACAAAATTCCTGTTATGTGTTACCATAGGGGTCACTTGAAAATTAGGGATTGATGGTGAAAACGGGGATTAGACACTGAAAACTACTTATTTGAAAACTAACATGAAAGAGCTAGATTTAATGTTTTTTTAAAGAAGTTGTCTTGTAATCATTAGTGAAAAAACATAACCCTCCTTCTGGCGTAGTCGGGTAAAATCTGTACTCTCCCTGTCTCGAAGAGATTCATCATCATCATCATCATCATCATCATCATCTCAGCCATAGGACGTCCACTGCTGAACATTAGGCCTCCTCCAATGCTTTCCATGTTACCCGGTTGGTAGCGGCCTGCGTCCAGCGCTTTCCTGCTACCTTCAGTAAAATATGTATGGAATGTGTGCCAGTTTAAATGTATGGACAACGGGATTTAGATTTTAGACACAAACACGTAACCAGTAAAACGAGGAATGTAGGTAATTAATAATTTGGCAAAATGTCAAGAATATGCAAGCTAACTCTTGCGACTGACATGGCGATGACATTTCTATTAGTAATCTATCAGTCTCTAACCCTGTGAAGCTAAATTTAGCTCACCTGGTAACACGTAGAGCGACTGAGTCCAGATTCGATTCCTAGTGGTGTCTGACTGTGCGCGTGGACGCACAGGGTAACACACGAACCAATCACAGAGCTCTATTCTCTGTGCGTTCGATTTGCTGCTTCACTTAAGCAAGCACCGTTTGTGAATACGGGCGTAAGCCTGTGAATGTAAATTTAGCTTACCTGGTAACATGTAGAGCGACTGAATGTAANGACAGACAGAGTTACTTTCGCATTTATAATATTAGTTGGGATTGGGATTTACGATTTAGGACTTTTGATTTTCAATGTATGTAATGATACTGACATTATTAGACGGCACACTCAATTTTATTAAGTCCCAATCTACTAAAAACCAAAATTTCCAATCGATTGAACTAAATTATGAATAACTTCAAAAACTTTCATTGCCTAAGGCGGGAATCGAACCCACGACCTTTCGCTTGCCAGGCGACTGCTCTTCCATCTGAGCTACTTAGACACTAAAATCTTCCTCTCATCTAAAATGCAGTGCCCGACAGGGTCCATAATTATTGTATCTTACCTTACCAATAACACCTTTTGTAAACATTCATCATCATCATCATCATCATCATCATCATTTCAGCCACAGGACGTCCACTGCTGAACATAGGCCTCCCCCAATGACTTCCACATCGCACGGTTGGTAGCGGCCTGCATCCAGCGCCTTCCCGCTACCTTTATCAGGTCATCGGTCCACCTTGTGGGTGGACGTCCCACGCTGCGTAAACATTATGGAAGCAATAAACTATTGAGTATTGAGGATTAAATTATGTACCTAATTTCAAATTGGCAATGTGAGCGCTTTGGATATAAATCTGTAAGCTCACTTGCATTTCAATTAAATAAATAAATAAAAAGTACTAAAAACTACTAGAAAATTAACATGAAAGAGTTACTTAGTATATCCCTAATTTTTAACTGACCCCTTTGAAAACAAAATTCCTGTTATGTGTTACCATAGGGGTCACTTAAAAATTAGGGATTGATGGTGAAAACGGGGATTAGACACTGAAAACTACTTAATTAAAAACTAACATAAAGTTGTGTCTTGTAATCATTACTGAAAAAACATAACCCTCCTTCTGGCATACTCGGGTAAAAACTGCACACTCCCTGGGTTGTCTCGAAGAGATTTTATCCAGTAAAATATGTATGGAATGTGTGCCAGTTTAAATGTATGGACAACGGGATTCAGACACAAACACGTACAAAGTAAAACTAGGAATGTTGGTAATTAATAATTTGGCAAAATGTCAAGAATATGCAAGCTCACTCTTGCGACTGACATGGCGATGACATTTCTATTAGTAATCTATCAGTCTCCAAGCCTGAAGGCTAAATTTAGCTCACCTGGTAATATGTAGAGCGACTGAGTCCAGATTCGATTCCTAGTGGTGTCAATTTAGAAATCCATCTTACGCCCGTATTTCACAGACATTACTATGAGGTCTGACTGTGCGCGTGGACGCACAGGGTAACACACGAACCAATCACAGAGCTCTATTCTCTGTGCGTTCGATTTGCTGCTTCACTTAAGCAAGCACCGTTTGTGAATACGGGCGTAAGCCTGTGAATGTAAATTTAGCTTACCTGGTAACATGTAGAGCGTTTGAATGTAAATTCGATTCTTGGTGGTGTGAATTAAGAAATCGATTTATAGAGCTTGGTGTTGTTTTAACCAAGCTGATTTTACACTAGAAAAGCCAGTCCATTAAAAGTGTTATTTAAAAACTGTACTCACCTCTCCTCTAGTTGTTAAGTGCCGAAAAAATGATGCATCAAATCATATCTAGAGTGAGAATACCTAGGAGAGTCGTAACAGAGTAGAGTACTGACATTGTCGATTTTTGGAAACCTGTTAACTGTCAGCGATTCGCAGCAGCGTATTATTGTTAGTTCAAGACTTGAACTAAAAAAAAAAGTGCGCACTATCATGAGCTCGCTAATTATTATACTTACTCGAAAATATCACAACTCTCCTCTGTTACAACTAACCTCCGTCTCCCCTACTGATAATTTGCAATAGGCGCTCACACGCTTGTGTAGAATCCGCGATCTTTGGCATAGAGTCCGATTTCTCAACCACTGCTCCAAATCGACCGTCAATCTTTTAAATTCCAGGCTTCCTAGATCTTAAAGCACACTGAAAGAATATTCTCGAAGAGGCAAACGTAGTGTCGGTTAAGACGGACCGACGACCTCAAAAGAAATCTGGTACTGGACGAAATATTGCGCTTTGTGGCGCTCTATGGACACTGGGCAGGCTTACGTCCAGCATTGGACTTCCATATATTCCCAAAAACATCACCCCACTATCTGCAGTCGGGTACTAACTGTCATTCTGCGTACGGTGTTATCCCCAAAACGATCTATCCTTTGACGACGTTTCCAAAAAAAATAATGCACATCCATCCCATCAGACTATCCATTTTCGTTGCAAAACCACCCTTATTACAACCAGTATAAGGTGCTACAGTGTTAAGCTTAACGTGCCGTCTGTACTTGAACACAAAACTGAGTTTCGAGACAGCAAGGGCGCGAGCGGGAGGGAAGACAGACGGCTTTGAGAGCGAGCGGGACGCAGCTCAGACAGTCTAGTGAGCGCTGTCTCGAATCTGGGTGGGTCCTCAGTTGCAGCGGGGAGAAAATAATTTAAGTAGAATACGCTATCATGTTTAATAGCTCTCTTTTTTGCAAAAGTTGGATCGATGGGGATTTTTTGCAATATTTCATTCAATACGATGTTCCAAACATTAGTATAATGAGATGTGTGCAAATAGTAACCTTGCATCTAACTTCACTGGGCTATGCGGCAGAGTTTCAATGTCTGGTCTGGTTGTCACGGGTTCTTCTCTATTATTATCAGCCTTATGCAATCCACTGCTGGGTATAGAACTTCACCATAGAACGGCACTGTCTGGGCCTGGGTCGTTTGTATTCAAAGGCCTTCCACACATTTTATCAACTTAGGCTATCGATTCACCAGATGGGAGGAACGGGAGGTCACATCCCTCAAAGAGTTTCTTGCGTTGCTTCTTCCAATCCTAAGAGCATTAGTCCGAAGTTGGAAGATGATTCCGGGTGAAGCTCTCTTTCACCTTCGCCCTGATCATAATTTTCCATCTGGTGAAATGTATGCCAAAATTCCTCGTTGTTGAAAATGCTTATAATATAGGGTCCGCAAAGAAAGTGAAATATTTCAAGAAATCCCAACTAATATTATAAATGCGAAAGTAACTCTGTCTGTCTGTCTGTCTGTCTGTTACGCTTTCCCGCTTAAACCTCGCAACCGATTTTGATGAAATTTGGCATAGAGATAGTTTGAGTCCCGGGAAAGAACATAGGATAGTTTTTATCCCGGTTTTTGAAACAGGGACGCGCGCGATAAAGTTTTTCTGTGACAGACAAAATTCCACGCGGGCGAAGCCGCGGGCGGAAAGCTAGTAATACATAAGGTTTAACTTTATTTAGGAAAAGATTCATTAAAATTACTTCTTACCTCTGTAGCCCTTTAAGCCCCGCGAATAGAGCACAATAGATATTCGAAAACGCAGCGTGAGACACCCACCCACAACGTGGACCGACGACCTCATAAAAGTAGCAGGAAGGCGCTGGATGCAGTCCGCAACCAACCGGGCGATGTCGCAGTCATTGTGGGAAGCCTATAAAGAAACACGGGTCTGAATGCGACATTTTTTATATGAGCTACATATACTCACAGCGTGACGTTTTTCTCTATTTTAGTTGAAATTCAGCAGTGGACGTCCTGTGGCTGAAATGATGATTGATGGGACACATTACTTTTAAACCAAAGTGCGAACGAGCGGATCGCCCGCTGCAACTGAGGCCCCACCCAAAGGCACAGAGCAAAGAGCTTACGCCGGTTCGTCGACCCCGCCGCTTCCGTATCACACAGCCACAGCCATAGCTGTCTGCTCCAGGACTCAAACTGGCTACAGTAGCGATCGCTGGAAACTGAACCTGCGGTGAACGCAAGCCTTCAAATACAAGACTACGCAAATCTCTCACGTAAATCTAATTTGTAACTAAGGTGGAAGAGCGAGGTACTCCCAACACAAGTATCTTACGATTACTTTCTGGGAGACCCCGGTAACTTCATTGTAAATGATTTACAGAAATAAACAATTTTTATTTATTATTTTTTTTAAGACTAGCTTTTGGACGACGCTTCGCTTGCGTTGATAAAATGTTGTAGGTACATAATATCATCTAGAAACGATAATATTCTAAAATCCGTTCAGTAGTTTTTGCGTGAAAGAGTAACAAACATTCATCTTACGACGTCACTTATATAAATTCTTCCCGAATATACGCGAACGTCTAACTAGGCGATGGTTAGAAATCGACCATTGCTCGTCGCAGTTCCTCACGGGACATGACAACTTTAAACATAAACTTCACGAATTCAAACTAGTTCCGTCTCCTTTTTGCGAGTGTTCCACTGATGATGTCAGTCATGAGCAGTCTGCCCATCATATCTTGTGGGAGTGTGATCTTTGGAAACATGAATGTGATATAATGCTTGATTAGGATGGGGTCTTTACGCCCGTATTCACAAACGATGTTTGCTTATGTGAAGCAGCAAATCAAACGCACAGCGTTGAATAGAGCTCTGTCGCCCGTATTCACAAACGATGCTTGCTTATGTGAAGCAGCAAATCGAACGCATAGCGTTGAATAGAGCTCTGTGATTGGATTGTGTGTCACCCTGTGCGTCCGCGCGCACTGTGAGATCTCATAGTAGTGTTTGTGAATATTGGCGTGTGATTGGTTCGTGTGTGACCCTGTGCGTCCACGTGCACTGTGAGATCTCATAGTAGTGTTTGTGATTATGGGCGTGTGATTGGTTCGTGTGTCACCCTGTGCGTCCGCGCGCACTGTGAGACCTCATAGTAATGTTTGTGAATTTATATCGTTATCAATTAAGTCGTAGCTGTCTGCTCCGGTACTAAAACTGGCTACAGAAGCGATCGCTGGAAACCGAACCTGCGGTGAACGCGAGCCTTCAAATACAAGACTAGCTTTAGCACGAAGCTTCGCTTGCGTGGATATATCGTTAGAAATTGTTGTTGACGCATAAAGAGAAATACTGTAAAGTCTCATCAAAATCCGTTCAGTAGTGTTTGCGAGAAAGATCATCTTATCCATCCATCCCATACACGTATATCCGTAACTTTCAAGTTAGTCTGATGAATAAACAATATGCTGTAAGGTTTCATCAAAATCCGTTAAGTAGTTCTTGCGTGAAAGAGTAACAAAATCATCCCCACAAACTTTTTTAAAATCTTTAAATCGTTTAAATTGGAAAATGCAGTATAATGTAGTTGTGGTCATAAAAACTATATCTTGCCACAGAAGTTTGGAGTAATCAGCATCAGTAAAATTTCAGGAAGACGTAGCGTAGGCAGGCCTCCTACTAGGTGGACCGACGATCTGGTAAAGGTCGCGGGAAGAGCTTGGATGCGGGCAGCGCAGGACCGTTCATTGTGGAAAACCTTGGAGGAGGCCTTTGTCCAGCAGTGGACGTCATTTGGCTGAAACGTACGAACGATTCCGTAGTTTTCTAAAGCTTTAAAGCTCTATAGATGTTTTAATATAGTGAAAACTATATTATGTAGAGATATTGCAAGATAGTCGCGTTAAAGAAATACAGTGTTCGAATGTTGAGTGCATCGATCTTTCAGTATCGCACTGGCAAAGCCCTTGTTACAATGTAGACGGAGCCCTTAAAATGTAGACGGTAGGAACTTTCTTCGAAGTGAGAGAGAATCTTTTGTTTGAGAGAATTATTTGTTTTCTTTATTAAGGAAACAAACAACATGTGAACTTAAAAAATAGAAACAGTAGCCTAATCAGTTTCCACAGATAAACGTTATAAGTCGATCAAAAGTTATGCAGAGTGCGAGTTAAAATCACAAATATGCACAACAAAATATTAAATAGTTTAGTAACTTAAGACTTAAGGAATATACAAAAGTCTTGTATTCTGAAACCACACTTAAAAGTCTATTCAAATTCAAGATTCTGTTGCACTTTGATCTTCTAAGCTTCTGGCGACACTTTAGTGTCCTATGACCTATGACCCTATAGCCCTATACCTTACCCTTGGACGTATTGACATCTATCATCATCATCTAGAACTAGACATCCCAGGTGCAATTCCACATGGGGGTAATTTTTGTCTAGTTTTTAACTGCCTTTGTGGTCTAGTGGCAAGACTACTTATGTCAAACCTAGAGGTACCTACTATAGTCCTATTTATTCTATGGTAGGTACTAGGTTCGATTCCCAGTGAAGGCATTTTTTTCTGCTCGGTTGGTAGAGCTTGTTTTAAGTCCACCTGGCCAGCTATCACCATCATACTTATGTCGGTCATCATAACAAGAAATAACGTTAACAGCATTGTTGTGTTCCAGCAGTTAAAGGTAAGATAGCCAGTTCCTCTGTGATTGAGGATTTCTAATGAAGCAAGAATTCGCTTCCACCTTTGGCCTAATCATCACTTTGCATGAGATGCAGGTCAAGAGCTCCCCAGGTGTGGCTTCAGAAAAAGATTAATTCAAACTTGAGCACCGTTTCAAGATACAGGCCTTTTGATATGTCATTGTAAACGAGACAAGATTCTTCTCCAATTATGTGGGTTACGGGATTCCCACCCCTGAAACTCCTCGGTAGCCAGGATCTACAGCTTGACGGCCAACCATAGAAGATAATGTAATGAAAGTGAAGTCACAAAACAATTGTTTTGCTTCCAAATTTTTATTTTTATTTTATTGTTATTTATTACTACACCAAACTTTAACGGCCCAATCCTTCAATTAATAAAATTTGTTGCGTTATTAAAACATTTTTTTTGTCTACACATTTTTTTCTAAACCTTATTTATTTGTATTTTGTTATACTTTTTATTTTGTGCCAATCAACACTTCTAAATTAATCAAAAATAATTGGATACTAAACTTTCCCTATCCATATGTAGTCTATAATGTAGGCAAAAAGGGGTTTGGAATTTGGTAGAGCTTTTGGAAGAAAAAAGCTACAATAAATCAAGTACACCCTGAAATGTAATTAATTTTACCGACTTATTTTTATCTTTGGCTACAATTCAAGCGCTTTCCAGCGCACCGCGTCTACCAGAACACAATTTCATAAAGCGCTTTAAACTTCAAGTACTCGGAGCACTTAGCAACAGCATAATACCACCACACCCCACTTTTGTCTTAAGCAAGGCCTTCGACACAGTTCCCTTCGATTTTACACCCATTTGCAATTGTAATAAGAGTTTTTATCCTGTGCGCGCGCGCAATTCGTTCGGAACCGGCTCGGGAATAATTGATAAGACTTGCTCTTGATTTTTGTTTGTTTTTCATCGGGCGTACCACAAGGCTCGACGCTGGGGCCGCTTTGTTGGCTGACCTTGCGCGTTAGGGTTGCTTTTGGCGTGACTGTTACTAGTGGTGGTTCTTTCATTTGTTTCAATTTCTACTTTTTTTTCATTTTAAACCCTCCTTCAAAATCCTAAAACAAGAAATAGGTAAATAGGTAGGTACTCTTTCCAATCGGTTGCAAAGAAACAAAATTTACTAGTAAGAGAACCTGATAGTTTTTATTTAGAAATAGCTTCATGCAGCAAAGTAACTGCATACAAAAATTGCTGAGGCGAAGCGATTTAGGAATTACAACCGTCACATTTTGTGTCTTGCCAAGAGGGCTGGACACCACAGGTGGTATCACCGCTAAAAGTGATTTCTTTTTTACCCTTCTTGTCTAAGAAGTTGTTGTTTGAAAGGGGAAAAATAAAAGGGAATTTTAAAATAAAATGATCCCTCATGATAGGTTACATAATCATGTAGTTAAATGAAACAGAAGTCTTATAATCATTAGAAACTAGCTTTCCGCCCGCGTATTCACCCGCGTGGAATTTTGTCGGTCACAGAAAAACAATATCGCGCGCGTAATTGCTCACCGTTTAGACCTACCCTGGACTACGACAAACATTTAAAAAAAAAATCAGCTCAATCGGCCCAGCCGTTCTCGAGTTTTAATCAGACTAACGAACATCAATTCATTTTTATTTATATAGATAGATATGCAAAAATTGATTACTTTTACTCAAACGAAGCAAGGCTGAAATAAAAAGCTATGTTACCAAAATAACATACGGAGAATAATAATGTTATAATAACATTATAAACAATACCATTGTCAAATAATTATCAAGTTAGCCGAAACGATTGGGCTTCAAAGATGTATTGTTGTGGTAATTTGATAAGAACAATGATAGAGGCATGTTTTGTTGTTGGTTTACTATCACAGTCTGGACGGTGCCAGAGAGAGCCAAAAATAATTGTACCTACTTATTCACAAACATTACTATGAGGTCTTACAGTGCGCGTGGACGCACAGGGTGACACACGCACCAATCACAGAGCTCTATTCAACGCTGTGCGGTTCACTTAAGCAAGCATCGTTTGTGAAAACGGCCGTAAGTATATTGTTCCAACAATCTCTCATAATTAATTACCTACACGTGAAAAAACAGAAAAGTAAGCAACTTTTCTGTTTTTGCATGCTTAGTTTTTGTAATAAACACTTTAGTTTAGTTGACCGATAGTTGAATGAAGAATTGGTCGATAGCGAATGTGCGCAGTTTCATACATCTCCATACTGATTAACAGCCCGACCCAACTATCGGCCAACTAAAAATCGGTAGTCTGCGCCTAGGCTAAATATGATACAATTTTATTTGATCAGAAATTGACATCGGTGCTTGATGTCATCGATTTGTATTTGAGAAAAAAAAATCTGCTCTTAGTCCATAATGTAAGTAAGTGTCAAGACAAAACTAAGAGGCCAGACACGATTGAGGAGTTGGGTGTTCTGCAGGTGGTCTTGATAGCAGCATCAGGGCCATCTCAACGTAGTATAGAAAGAAAGAAAGATACTTAACATCGGGTGCGGCGATTGTGATTATATCTGCCTTGTTATGCATAAAAAAAAAACATTTTCTTATTATTNAATTAGTTAAGTTGCAATATTTGACCTTAAACACATTTATCGAATATAAGTCAAAATTAAATAAAATAGTGTAATTACTATTGTCAGTTTCTACTGGCGCGACATACAGTCTTCCCACTTCAGGTCACAGACCTTAAGGGTGGGGGGTGGTTAAGTCAATAAGTAAACAGAAGTCTAAATTAAGTCTAGTCAAAACAAAGGAATCACCTTGCTGATTGTGACTCAACTGTAAACAATTAAAAATGATTACTCTTACTTTAGTTTTGTTTTGTACGTTGTTGTTGTTAAGTGCAAGTTAAATAGCTGGACTGAATAGATTCATAGGTGTTCATGGAATAGGAAGCGTGGGCAGGCCCCCCACTAGGTGAACCGACGATCTGGTGAAGGTCGCGGGAAGAACCTGGACGGGGACAGCGCAGGACCGGTTGTTATCAAAATTTTTGCGGGAGGCCTTTGTCCAGCAGTGGACGTTATTTGCTGAAACGAACGAATAGATTCAATGAAAAACATATACCTGGGTTAGAAAATATCTCTCGGGATTTTCCCATGGGAAAACAATGGACTTTTTTCCCATTTTGGATGTCACACATTACTTACTAGCTAGCGGCCGCCCGCGACTTTGTACGCGTGGACCTCGTTTTACCCCCTTAGGGGTGGAGTTTCGTAAGATCCGTTCTTAGCATCTATAGCGCATACATTTTAAATTTCAACTCTCTTACTTCAAACACATAGGACTTTCATATAAACTTCCAACCCCCTTTTATACTGTCACAATTTGAAAACAGCTCCAGGATATAAAAGCTGAAAATAGTGACTGAGTTTCTTGCGCTGGTTCTTTTCAGCAATGGCCTATCCTGAAGCAATGGTAAAAAACTCTTAAAACTATTTTTATTTTTATTCGACTACGCCAGAAGGAGGGTTATGTTTTTGCAAGTAGGCTTTTAAAAAGCACTTTTACACGTCCCTACTAACTTTGCCACTGCTTTGGGACAATAAATGGGCCAGTGCTGAGAAGAAGCAGCGCAAGTGTCATTATTGTAAGGTAGAGTTAGAATTGTACTGGGATTTGGTTAAGATTTTGATTTAAAGTGATTTTTAGGGTTCCGAAGCCAAATGGCAAAAAATGAAACCCTTATTTTTGCTAAAACCACATAAAGATACAAAACTATACGTATCTAATTAAGTAATAAGCTATACGTA
This sequence comes from Ostrinia furnacalis, assembly GCF_004193835.3. NCBI lineage: Eukaryota > Metazoa > Arthropoda > Insecta > Lepidoptera > Crambidae > Ostrinia > Ostrinia furnacalis. The sequence continues at coordinate 80,586 of NW_021133795.1, forward strand.
TCACTTTCGTTTCTCGCAATATTGTTTACACCTAAATAAGTTTTGTATTTTTATTTTTTTTAGAGTTAAGTTTGCCTTAGTTTAAAAAAAAATCTGTTAATAAATATGTAATGATAAATTGTCTCCTAAATAGATAACTTCTTATTTACATTATGACTGTACTTACAGTAAGTAGGTACTGTGCACAGTGAAGTAGCTGACAAAATGAAAAATAGGTAAATAAATAATCTACACTTTGTCACTTCTCAGCACCAACCGATATGTTGTCCCGAATGTGGTAGGGCAGGCCTATATTGTGACGTGTAGAGGGTGGGCCAAAATTTTTACAAATAGCAACGCTGGATTGCTCAAAAACAGTTCGAGGTAGGGACGCCTGGATATTGGGAAACTGTGCATAATTTCATGAATTTTTAGTCACTATTGAGCGTTTCATGAAACAACATCGTGCTTTTAGCGTTAAAATAACAATCTATCGTTAAGGGTTCGGGTGAAACTCGCTTGCATCTTCGGCCTGATCATCACTTTCCTTCATGTGAGATGGCCAAGGCCAACCTCCCCCTTTGTGTATTTTAAAAATGTATTTAAATTAGTCCGTGACTCTCACTCGGCATGGGCACACTGAAAACCAGTGTCGTGGCCTTTGTCACCGTGAGTCACGAAATAGTACTGGTCCCATTGCAATGGTCATCGCAATTTTTTGGGACAGGATGGCACTAGCAATGGCACGATTCAGCCAAATGACGTCCACTGCTGCATAAAGTCCTCCCTCAAGGATTTCCACAATGACCGATCCTCCACTGCCCACATCCAGGGACATCCCGCGACTATTACCAGATCGTCGGTCCACCTAGTGGGAGGCCTGCCCACACTATGTCTTCCGGCCAGTGGTTGCCAGTTGATATTTTTTCTGCCCCAACGGCAATATTTTTTATCCACGAGTATATCTATAAAAGCGAAAGGTCACTGATTGACTGACTCAACTCACGAAATCTCAGAAACTAGAAGTGCTAGGAGTCTCAAATTTTGCATGGGGGTTCCTTTTAAAACGTAGGTGCTGACTAAGACGGGATTTTGAAAATTCAATCCCTAAGGGGGTAAAACGGGATCCACGCGTACGAAGTCACGGCCGCTAGTATGTAGCAAAGTATTTTTTTTCTATCGTTCTAAAAATGCCTTTTGATTAATTTCGATGTTCTTCTGATTAATTTCGTTGCGGGTCCAATGACAGTTTAACTTTCCCCCGGGACAAACTTGACCTTCATTGGCTGTAGATCCTGGCTACACAGGAGTTGCAGTGGTGGGAACGAGAGGTGGGAATAGTCACGTAACATTTTTCCTGGAAAATTTCGAAAACCAACAACTCTACCACACGGTAGGTACGGGCTATCAGAGTGCATGTAGCTGTTATCACCGCGTGATAACTCGTGTGACCTCAGTGCATACAATACTGTCTCACAGGCCACTTGCAAGTAATAATAATATGGGAATGGCCTGTAAGGTTGAAATGAAATAGTTATTTTGTATGGAGAATTTGACGAAAAAATATTTTTTCAGATTTTTTTTAGGAACGGAAAATCTAATGATATAAAAAGACATAAAATAGGTACATAAAAGATAATTTCTAAAATTAATATGGTTGTATAAAAAATATAAATGATTCTAATTTTGGTATTATACCTTTTTTTACAAAAACGGATGCTTCATTTCATTTCAGGAAAAAAATATTAGGTAAATTTAATACGTCAATGCAGATTCTAAATCCTTCAAGTCTGATATCAAATTAAATAGGTACGAATAATTGTAATTAGCTTTACTTTAAATTATTGAAATTATAACCCTTTGAATAGCTTTTTAGAACGGCTAGGGATTGCAAAAGTACATCCAATAATATGATAAGGTGCCAATGTTTGCCTGATCTATATGTTCATGGACTCTACCTACTTATCTTGCTCTTAGGTACATGTCTAAATTGTATTTCCTGTAATATAAGTACAAGGCTTACAAAGTTACAGAATATTTCCCATCACCTTTCAGTGTTAGTTGAAAAGTGTGTGTAAAAGTGAGCCTATTTGCAAAAATAAATAAGATTTTTTTAAGGCTGTTTCTTCTCAGCAGTGGCCCATTTATTGTCCCGAAGCAGTGGTGGATTAAAGTACTGGGACAAGTAAAAAAGCTTTATAAAAGCCTATTTACAGAAAACTAATAACTTTTATGATGTCCCAAAATGACGGTAACCCTCGGAAATGGAAATTTTAAAATAATTTTAATGACAAGATAAATAAAATAAAAAATAAAATAAAATGACAACGAACACTCCAAATGTACCTCGTCAGTGCAACCACGACCACTCTGACAAGAATGCCCGACTAAAGGCTGATTTTACCATCGTCGGATAACTTTTAACTGAAAAATATGTTTGGCACATTGTTCACTATGGGAAATATGTCAAAATGACAAGTTTATTCTTCAAAATTATCCGACGATGGTCTATTCTACCTATATTCTACCTTATATTATTTGCCACTACAACTACTAAAATCACACTAAATTTAGACTGTAACGAGATTATGTTCTGAATTTATCTTCATTAAATATTCACTAATTGAAACAGAAGCGTACTTAAATGGCGCTGTAAAAATTGAAGTGAAAGTCGACGCAAAATGGCTTCAAACTTTTCCACTAATATCGAAAATGGCTTCAATACTTGTTTTAAATTAGAAAATAATATGCTAGCCTCTTTTTTCGAAGGGAGGGAAGTGCATGCTGTAATTCTACTTTCTTTTTGAGATGTACTTGTGTGCCGTATCGAACGGCGCTTGCCTGTGTGTGTTGCCGCGGCGGCCCTGCGCTGTATGCACACCCTAGGTCAAGTCAGTACACCGAGGTGCATCAGACGGTGCATCCATGCACACGCTCGCCGCGAATTTCATCAAAAATCACACACCAACCACCAAAAATCATGATCAGTGACGTTTATGCAACGAATCGCAATGTAATTCCAATTTTGAAAATCGGGACTTTGGTTCGGCTTTATTCCTTTGTCCGCCGCCATATTGGATTTCATTTCGAGTTCACGGTAAGTTCGCTTTCCAATCAGCCTTTTTAGAATTTAACTCGTTCTGTATTTGAAATTTAAACGTGTTTTTCTTTTTAATCCCAAATTTACAAAGATGTTTCGCTGCGCAATTTTCTTTGATATTTTTGACAACTGTGTTCTTTATTGACGATAATTTATTTGATACAGTAGGAAGATTTCCTTTTATGTGTCGTGAATTGATAAATTAATAATCCGTTTGATGTAAAATGTGTCTGTTAATCGATAATTACTGACGTAAAGCGACTGCCAAGACGGGGTAGCAACAGACAGTGAACGAACGTTCGAACCCACTTTCTACTGAAGTAAAAACTTTTTGATCAAAATTTTCTTCAAGATTAAGAAAAATGAGGTTTTTCACGAAAAAATGTAAAATTCGACTGAAATCGTTACGTCATAGATCGCATGATCGCCATTTTGGTAAAGACATCCCCCCTCCTACTAGATTCGGTTCCTTTTCGTGTAGAATGTACACACCCATTTTCTTGAGACGCACATTTTTTTCCAAATTTAAATTTTTAACTGCAATTTAAAACGTTTCGAACATCAATTTTTGAGATCAAAACTTTTTGTTTATTAACTTTTTATGTATTTCTTTTTTTAAGAAAAGCGGGTTTTAATTTTGAATTTAAAAAGTTTTGATAATAATCGTCAACAGATTAAAAAGGATTTTAATTTTTTAAATATAGAGCAAGCAACAAAGCAACATTGTATGACAAATGATGATTCATTTTCTTTGTTTAAACATTTAATATTAATACTTTAGTTCCTTCCTTTGTTTTCGCCATTTTAGCTGGAAATTATTCGGGATATGTTTTTTATTACAACAATAAAATAAGTGATAATATTGTGGAACTTATGTGAAAGGGGGCCCTTTGTCTGCGAGTACATAATGGTATGTTTTAAATTTTTATACAGGGTGACTGGAACTGAACCCGCCATAGCTAATACGCGTATAGAGGAGGTCATTTGCTAATTATTGAACCTTACTTTCTATGACTAAAGTTTTATAGTTTAGGAGATATGACAATTTTTATACTTGTTTCAGATTTTCCCGAAATTTGACCTAAAACCTGCCTAAATTTTTTTTCTCGCATGATTTTAACCGATTTTTTTATTTGGTACTAATATCGAATAAACCTTTAGTCAAATAAAATAAATTTCAGATCTAGATAATGATTCAATAACTAGTGACGAGCCGCCAAAGTTCAACAAAAGTACAAACCACGATAAAAAATTCAAATTCGATTTCGATTTAAGAAAAAACTAATGGTGATAATGGATTGCCAATGATCTTAAAAATATCTCTACCTTCTCTTCTTTCCAATGACATATCACACGTAGTAATTAGATATTGAAATTTATTAAAAATTCAAAGTTTATGGAAGAAAATGGAGTAATTTACGAAAATTATCCATACAAAGTTTCTTCAAACAACTCATATTTTCTGCTATACTCCTTTTCATAACTATTTTCGTGTTTTTTTTTCAAATGAATTTAAAAATAATAATCACATTATAAAGAAAAAAAATTCAAAATCAACTTTGTATGGATAATTTTTGTATTATTACTCCATTTTCTTCCATAAACTTTGAATTTTTGATTAATTTCAATATCCAATTAAAACGTGTGATATATCATTGGAAAGAAGAGAAGCTGGAGATATTTTTAAGATTATTGGAAATCCATTATCACCATTAATTTTTGTTTCAATCGAATTTGAAGTAGAATTTTTTATCGTGGTTTGTACTTTTGTTGAACTTTGGCGGCTCGTAACTAGCTATTCAATCATTATCTGGATCAGAAATTTATTTCATTTGAATAAAGACATATTCGATATTAATATCAAATAAAAAAAACTGTTGAAATCACGCGAGAAAAAAAATTGAAGCAGTTTTTAGGTCAAATTTCGGAAAAATCTGAAAAAAGTATAAAAATTGACATATCTCCTAAACTATAAAACTTTAGCCATAGAAAGTAAGGTTCAATAATTAGCAAATGACCTGCTCTATACGCCTATTAGCTATGGCGGGTTCAGTTCCAGTCACCCTGTATAATTTAAGGAAATCATTCTAGAATTTCAGTTTAGTAATAACATCCTGTATCTTTTTGAAAATGCATGACCTCTATTCCTACAAAAGAACTAAATGTTTCTTTGTATTAAGTTCACTTACAGTATGTAAAATATTCTGAACTTGGAGTAAAGTAACTTAAACATTTTTTACAGTAAGTAAACAATAATGTTTAATTTAATTAAAAATGCTAAGGCGAGTTTTGCGGCTCTACATTTTTAACACATGTAACTACTTTTACATACTTTAATAATTCACGTATTAAAATTATATATGTCAACGTGAAATTGTGAACTCTGTCAGTTTATAATATAACGCGTTAGATTGTAAACTAACAGTGGGTTAGGTTAGGTTAGATTGTAATTTAACTACGTCAGATCATAATTTGACGAAATTCATAATTTTAGATACGGTGACATTACACTTACTAGCTTTTGCCCGCGGCTTCACCCGCGTGAAATTTCGTTTGTCACAGATCGTCATAAATTATAGCCTATATAATTATTATTCTGGGTTATAAACAATAATACTGTGAAGTTTCATCAAAATCCGTTCAGTACTTTTTGCGTGAAAGAGTAACAAACATCCAGACATCCAGACATCCAAAGTTTCGCATTTATAATATTAGTAGGATTTGAAAGTCTCAGACTATACTTATTTTTAGTGAAATCACCCTCAATTTAAAAACTGACAATTTTATTTTCGGAAAGAAGTTTAAATGTACCTACTTAGTTTACATTTAGACGTTAAATATTGTAAATTCAACATCAGTCCTTGAACTAATCAGAATTTCTTTCATTCCATCAATTTATTTATTTATTAAAGATACAAAACAGATATTTAAATACATAGTACACTATGGCCAGAAATAGGTAAAACCTCATCATCATCACACTTATTCTGTCACCATTGGGATTCGAACCTATACCTCAACTGACAATTTAATCTAGTGCATGAAATGAAATAATTATGTGTGTGCCTATTTTTTAAAATTAATTTATTTCGATAAATAAATAACACAATACGCTTACAGAAAAAACAAAGCGCTTTTTTTATGCATAACAAGGCAGGTATTTGACCACAATCGCACTTGGTCTTAAGTGGGATGCAGTCTAGGATGGTACATAGGTATCTGCCCTGCAAGTGCCTATTCACTCTCGCCTTGAAAAGGCCCAAATTATAGTCTTCGGGAAAGACAGCAGCAGGCAACGAATCACAAGTTTAGTCAAATTAATCATAATAAAAAATATTATAAGTCCAATAAAATATCTTCTCTTTCTTTATTTTTGTGCACATGAGACTGACTATACGTTCTTGCTGCAAAATAGTACCTATTTTAAGTACATAGACATTGTATAGCTCTATGTGCCATTTTTGTAACAGTACATAAGTAAGCGTTCGTAACTTTCAGTCTAGACGCTTCTAAATTATGTGCTTATTCTATTGCTCTAGTTTTTAGAGCTTTTAAGTTCATATTGAAGTAGAAATTGAGCACGTTCAAGCTAAAAATCTTAATTCAGAATCAAGGGGTTACAAAAACGTTGTTGACAAAAACTCTGTAGTATTACTTAGCACGAAAGTAGAGTTTCATCAAAATCTATTTTGTTGATGTTTTTTAGAGTATTATATCCATCCTCGATTTCGCAATCAATAATAATAATCAGTTTTTTTTTCTGTAAGTATTTCAAAAATAACCATTTCCTGAAGTTCCAAACATCATTTTTCCGGAGTTTCCAATTAAATTAAAATTTTGAGTGAGACATAAGTAAAATTCAACAGGGACCGCTAAAGAGCACAAATACGAGGACCATCTCCTGATTCTTTATTCAGTTACTGCTTGCTTGCTACTTTTTCGTTTTGACAGCATCTCATTCAGTTTAAAGAATTAATACTCAATGCTCAATCAATTTTTTCTTCCATTATGAACAAAACTAGAAACTGCAGGGCATGAAAGGACCCATTTTGTGGATCGTTATGATTTGGAGCTTTTCAGCCTAGTTTTTCTCAATGCCCACTGACAATAATTCTTCCAGGTAAAATTTTTATTTAATTAAACACAATGAAATTTGAATGTGAGTACAGTTTTTCCTTTAATTATAAAACTTCTGATCAGGTAACCTGAATCATAATGCAATCTATCAAATTTAAAGTTTTAGATTTTCGGTGGTTTTCCTAACAAATTCTATGGCTCTGCCATTTAATCCTTAAACATCTGACAGCTAAGTTCCTGATAGACTATCAAGAACTTTGTTCGCAAGTGGTTTCTTGTGATTCTTGAAAAATGTATAATATCATCAATGTAGATACTCGTATTCATCCATCGCTGAAAATACTGTCTATATTTTCTCATACAGACAACGGCACGTTAAGAAACATTGTGGCACCTTATCTTCTTTGTAAAAGATGCTACATTACAATAAAAATGTACAGTCTGACGTATTGTCGATTGTATAGTCAGCGTCAAATAGTTCGTGACACCTAAAGTGGGGTTATTCCGTATTCGGAATAACCCCTAAAGTGGTCAAAAAGTTGACATCACCTTATTCCAATTGTAACAAAGACGTGTTGCTTTTTGGCCACTTTGGGTGTCACGAAATTCTTCTTCTTGTCGTGTCGACAACAAACCTACACAGTGACAGCCCAAAACTCCGCTTTAAGAGTGGCGTTGTCAGTAGCCTTCATTAAGTCTTCCAGCGTGCAGTTGTTTGGGCACGCAGGGTAAGACATCATGTGCTTCATCGACTGGGGAACACAACCACACTTGCACTCCAAGTTTGAACCATCCGAGAAACCCCAAACATATTGATAAAGTGATTGTATAAAAAACGTAATCTTTCGTTACCAACGAGTATTCTTTAATTAACTCAAACAAGACTCGCACAACAAAATTTCCATTGCGTTTAAAATTGCGTAAAGCAGACCGTTGCACGTTATCTGCTATACTATATGTATATGCACTATGTCGGCTTGAGATACTGTGCAATGTGCATTGACCTTACCGGCTATCGGGTTACATGTAGGGTTGCCATACGTCCGAAATTACCGGACATGTCCGGAAATCAAATCAAAATTATTTGTAATAAATAGGGAAATACGCAGCGTGAGGACATCCACCCACAAGGTGGACCGATGACCTTATAAATGTAGCAGAAGGGCGCTGGATGCAGGCCGTTACCAACCGGGCGATGTGGAAGTCATTGGGGGAGGCCTAAGTTCCGCAGTGGACGTCCTGTGGCTGAAATGATAATGATGATGATGAGGGAATATAGTTATTTTAAATCTGGAAGCCTAAACCGTCCGGGATTTCCACTATTAAGTGGAGATCGAAACAAACCAAATAGTTTAATACAAAACTACAATTCTTCTGTTATTACTGTTCCCAGAATTCAAACAAAAATTCGCTTTGTTTATTCACATTGACGATGCATTTTGTTTATTAACATCATCATCATTTCACGGACATCCACTGCTGAACATAGCCCTCCTCCAATGATTTCCATATTGATCGGTAGGCAGCGGTCTGACGTCCACTCACAAGGCGGACCGACGACCTCATAGAGGTAGCAGAACTGGATGCAGGCCGCTACCTACGATGCGTAACGACATTAAGATTTTAATCATCAGAAAGTTCTGATTTTTTAATCAAATGTCTGGAATTTTCTCCGGCATTTTGATTTTTTGATCTGGGTACCCTAGTTGCATGCCTGTACGCAGAAAGAGTATACGTATGCAGTTTAGTGTGCACTAATCTGTGGTGTACAAACCAGCACGTCAAGCTGAACGCAGTGGCATCTAATACAGTTGTTATAAGAGCGATATTGCAACGAAAATATATAGTCTGATGTGCTGTTGCTTGTACATTCCTTGTCAGTTTTTAAATTTTTATACTGACATTCTATAAGCGAAAAAGTTCATCACAAACCATTTTTTGAATTTTTAAAATTTTAAGTGACGTTCGATCGGAACTTTGGAACGTTGAAGATCAAATTTTTGAAAATTGAACTCATTGAGGATTCTCTGGAGGGCAGTTGAAGTTAAACGAAAACCATGGTAGGGAAATCAATTATCTAACACTATTAATCGATAAGTTAAAAATCTAACGTTCAAAATATCGAATTGTTATTGAATCATAATGTTCGCTACATTGAATAATTAATTTACCGAAAGTCAATTATGCTGCATAGTTTATTAACAAAAACTAACTAAATCATCTATCTTCATAATTTTCTTCTATCACTTCTTCTCAGCACCAGCCAATATTTTGTCCAGAAGTGGTGGTAGGACGAGCTACTTTGGGACGTGTATGAAATGCCCTGAAAAAGGCGCACATTATAATAAAGAATTTTAATTTAAATCAGGATTAAAATTTCTGAGTGATTTCAAACTGCTTCCAGCTTACGATAATCTTAATTCTTTATTATTTCTTTGCGTGGCAACCGTATGGAACTGGGAGTGGACTTTGCCAAAGATGACATCATATTTTTGCAAACGCATACTTTCTTACATCATATTCCACCCACGGTAGTCCGTTTCAGAAGGCCTCCCGCAAGGCACTTTTCTCGGACCTCTCTTATTTATTGTCCAAAAACATTATGGGGTACTTCTCATTTACACTCAAATTTGATGGTCACACAATAATAGTTCATAAACGGTATAAGTTAGAACAATAACTTTGAAATCAGGTGATAACATATCTATTTAGCTACATACAAAATAAATTTTATCGTAATAGAAGCAAAAATAATACGAAAACATCACATCAAACGATACAAAACGGGGTCATTTTTCGCGTTCTCATCGTGTCACACCTTCGGTTGCAATTAAACATTTGGTTACTGCATTCACAATTTTCATTCAATTTATGTGTAGCATATACTAAAATCATCGTAATTAAATATACTTTCCACACAATAGTCAAAAAAATATCTTCTTATAATTATTTCGAATTGAGGAAGGAAAATACGTTGGTCACACGATTTTAGGTACCTAAAATTTTGAGTAATCATACAAGATTGCCGTTAAACCGAACACCATCAACCGATCACTGTGTTCTATTCGGTTAACGTCAGTCGCGCTCCTGCCATTGCGGAGGTGAGATAAGTCGATCTTCGCTCCGCGAAAAAAATACGTAACTTTTTGTGATTATCCATAGACATTCCGTCGCTTGCTTGATCAATATTTTCTACCTCTAAAATTTAAACAATTTAATTGAAACTTAGGCCATTGAAAACTTAACATGTTAGACTTATTTGTGTAGTATTCGACTTGAACCGTTAAACTCAAATTTAGGGATAATGAATAAAAAACTAAAATTTTCTCTTTAACCTACTAGGGGCCCTGGGCACTTACGGATCAAGGGGGCCCTTGTCATCTAGAAGAAGGTATTTTGAGACGGACAGACGGGGGCCCCCTCCGTCGCGGGGCCCTGAGCACGTGCCTAAAGTGCCCAGTGGGAAAGAGGGCTTTGACCATTTATGTTTCTTTCATGATGCCCTGGCCTTCATTGGTTGGATTTTTGGCAGTCAAGCAGTAGATACTCACATAGAATCCTGAACTATAGAACAAAGCTACAATACCGAACGGTGAAGATGTCAGACTGGCCGACTCGGGATCCAAGGAACACTGGTTTGAACCCCGCCGCCGCTGGACTATTGTGGGGAAACCACTCGTCACAAAAACATAATTTAGCTAAGCGCAACGCTCTCCACGGCATTGATGTTGAGATCAGGTCAACCTGATCTTCTGGCTGTTCCGCAACCACAATTACTTGGCCGACAAGCTGCACGAGCTCAACCCTTGCTGGGGCGACGACAAGCTTTACCAGGTCGCCAGGGACGTGAACATTGCTATGTAGTTACCAGCACATCGTGTATCACGAGCTGATGCCCGCTGTGATCGGTGAGTGGTTGTTGTTTATGGAATATGTTTCTTCCATCAGTAATAATTCCGTCCAGTAATAATAATTATGTTAGTGACCTTGAAAGAGAACTTACTAGGGGCCCTGGGCACTTAAGGATCAAGGGGGGTCTTATCATCTGGAAAAAGGTCTTTTGAGCAGACGGGGGCCCCTTCCGTCGTGGGGCCCTGGGCACGTGCCCAAAGTGCCCAGTGGGAAAGAGGGGCCTGTAGATAGGTCGTTAGTTGAACGTAGAGCAAACCACAAATTAATGTTGCTTAAAAGCACTAAGACTTTGGAGCGATAAATGGTAAAATCGAGAAAAATTATCTATACAAAATTCAAGTTTGACCCAATCAAACTTTTCAATTTCAACTTGGAGCACATAATAGATCTCTTATTTCACCCAGTTGTCTGATATCGATGAAGAGATGTCATAGCGTTTTTTATGTTGTCACTATCTATACTTAATATTATAAAGCTGAAGAGTTTGTTTGTTTACTTGAACGCGCTAATCTCCGGAACTACTAGTCCGATTTGAAAAAAATCTTTCAGTGTTATATAGCCCATTTATTGAGGAAGGCTATAGGCTATACAACATCACGCGACGATCAATAGGAGCAGAGCAACAATGAAAAATGTTGCGAAAACGGGTTTTCACGCGTACGAAGTCGCGGGCACAGCTAGTTGTGTAATAAAGACTCTCGCTAATGATGTTTTAAGTTACCTACCTATAATTTTGTCAAGGTCTAATCCGTTAAGGTTATGTGACATTAGTATTGTAGCTCCTATTTCCTAAAATGGCCACTCCGCTTCACGCCAGCATTTCATCTTTCTGAATGAACAACAAAAAGGCTTCAGGAAAACGCCGCAGACTGAGCAGCGTGAAATGGCCAAGGAAATTGAACTCTACCGCCTGGAGATAAGGATGGCTGCGCGTGCGACGGCTAAGCTAACAAACAATGGTGAAGTAGGTCACTTACGTATTGTCGATTGGTGACACCACGAGTTTGTAGTTTTCGGGATAAATTGGATTTGTTACATTGAATTGTGCCTCAAATAAACTTATTTCTTCTGAGAAATAGGTACGAGTACATTAATAAATCGTAAATTTCAGATTTATTAAGCCAAAATTTTTTGGCATTAATTTTTTTCTAGTAGGTAGGACGTTTCCAGCACATCTGCACACGTCTTACTTTGGCCTACAACGCTACAACATAGCTGGATAGCAATGCAAAATAATTGAAAGGCTTTTTTAAGATTTTTTTTTCCATCTTCATAATTAAGAGTTTTTTACGGACTACGTCTACTACTACATCATCTTAATTATTATCGTTGAAATAATGTTCATTTCATGAATGTAGAGTCTGATGTACCTACTATCGAAACTTTGCTTAATTTGGGTTAGACAGCGGATTGTAAAATATCCAAGGAATTTGTCATAGAGTTGGAAGCTCCTCCGTGGTTGAGGATTCCGGGTGAAGCTCGCTTCCACCTTCGGCCTGATCATCACTTACCATCAGGTGAGATACAACAGGCCAAGAGCTTCCTCGTTGCGGATAAAAAATAAACCTGGAAGCTGGAAAAAATATCCGCAAAATCTACAAAGGCTAGTCCTGTAAATCCACGACTGTTACACCGCATGGTCACCCCGCGTGACTAAGCGGAGACGCGTGGTCGAGCCGTCGGCTCACGCGCAGCGCTGGAACTGAACAGCGCTGTCGCTAGGAGGACCGCGGCACTAGTTGTGCGCCGCGGGTTCGCTTGCGTTTTTACTAATATGAGAAAATTTCATTTAGTAGCTTTTTAATGCAATTTTTCATCATCAGGGCATTTAGCCTCTACGGTGACTCTCCAATCAAGTTAACCAATGTTAAATTAAGGTCAGTACACTCCCCACGCTGGCCAGACGGGTTGGGGAGGCTTGATGTTCGCATGTTTGTCCCTTAGTCGCCTTTTACAACATTCACGGGACTGGTCCTTTTGAAACACAGCGGCTTAGGTGACGACACCTAAGCCACACGGTTAACTTACATAGTTACAGACGAAGGCGTATCAAGCAACACAACATCTTATTATTTAGTTAGTAGTCATCATCATCATCATATCAGCCACAGGACGTCCACTGCTGAACATAGGCCTCCACCAATGACTTCCACATCGCACGGTTGGTAGCGGCCTGCATCCAGCGCCTTCCTGCTACCTTTATCAGGTCGTCGGTCCACCTTGTGGGTGGACGTCCCACGCTGCGTTTTCCGGTACGTGGCCTCCACTCCAGAACCTTGCTGCCCCATCGGCCGTCAGAGGCCGTAGTAATGAGGACGATTTAGAAACATTTTTTTTATCCGTAACGAAAAGATCTTTGATTGCATCTCACCTGATGTAAAGTGATGATCAGGCCGAAGGCTTCATCCGAAATCCTCAAGCACTAAGGAACTGGCTATCATATATCTCCAACTGCCGAAGACCTAAGTATGATAGCTAGCTGGCTTAGTAGTCAGGTGGACTTAGAACAAGCCTTATGAAGTTCTTTATGATCATAAAATTATGCCTCCATTGGGAATCGAACTCGGGAGTCTGAAGCTGAAGCATATCACAACATGGTGAAAGCTGAAGCATGTCACATGGTTGTCATATCACAAGACTACAAGCCGATGTATACTTGCATACTGTAGACTGTAATAAATAATTAGAATTTGACTATGATACGAGACATAAATGACTTCATATTTAAATTAAAGCTTAAGGAATATTTAATGAACAAATGCTATTATTCGATAACTGAGTTTTTGACTGAAAAAATATGCTAATGAATTTTATTTGAATCAATATAAATATAATATTATGTAATCAATCGACATTATTTTATGATCAATTGTAATTTGCATGCTAACTGACATTAGCCAAATAGGAATGCACTTTTAATAAAATTCCAACACCACTTATGTATTTACCCTATTTTTTGAGCAAATAAATAATTTGAATTTGAATTTGACTCCAAACGCGTGTCATTCGTAATTGTATAGTAACTCAACCAAATCCAGTGTCACGGTCGGTGTATGACTAACGCTCTAATCGCATTCATTTCCACACACACACACACACTACGCGTCATTTGTATGAAGTTGAACTATTGCAGGTCACTCGAGGTCTCTCCAGCCATGCCTGTCCAATTTGTTTTGTTTTGAAAAAACCCATTTAAAAAAATAAGTAATTTGATCTACGCGTATAGCCCCACCTCTCGTTTCCCCCGCTGCAACTCCTGTGTAAAATTCAAATTCAAGTAGTTTATTCAGTACATAGGCTTTTTGTAGGGTACTTAAACACGTCCCAATATAGCTTGCCTTACCACCACTTCGGGACAACATATGGGCTTGTGCTCAGAAGAAGTCGCGGAAGAAACTCAGTCACCTTTGTCAGCCAGAATATGCAGCTTGACCGCCAATAAAAACCTAATCCAAGTTTGTTCCAGGGGAAAAAATGGGACTATTATTCCCACCTCTCGTTCCCCCGCTGCAACTCCTGTGTAGCCTTCTGCTTAACCGCCAATAAAAATCCAACCAGTGAAGGTTATTTTGTCCCGGGGAAAGTCATTGAACCCACAGTGAAATTAATTCAGAAGAACATAGGAGGATTTCGAAGTTAAGGTTCGACTTCCTTCCAGATACTAGAGAAGAGAGTTTAATAGTGTTGTCTCTTAAGAGCCATTAACTGCTGCTTTCAAATTCAAATAGTTTATTCAGTACATAGGCCCTTTGTAGGACATCTATAGACGTCCCAAATATAGCTTGCCCTACCACCACTTCGGGACAACATAATATGGGCTGGTGCTGAGAAGAAGTGGCGGAAGAAACTCAGTCACCTTTTTAGCTTTCGAGCCCACAATATTCTCTATCTTAAATCAAATCAAATCAAAACTTCACCAATCATTTTGACACACTTTTCACGAGGTAACGATAACGCCCTTTTTAAGGCAATACACGTGCCAGTAACTGGCACACTCGTATAGTTCCACCAACTGGCATGTATACGCTAACTGGCATGCCTACAACTGGCAAGCGGTTACATCACAACACAACTCCTCAACCCGTCTGGCCAGCGTGGGGAGTCTAGGCCAAATCCTCCATTTCGTTTTAGCCAAAGTGCAGCTGGACAAAGGCCTCCCCCAAGGATTTCCATAACGACCGATCCTTCGTCTTCGTCCTCCATTTCATCATCATCATCATTTCAGCCACAGGACGTCCACTGCTGAACATAGGCCTCCCCCAATGACTTCCACATCGCACGGTTGGTAGCGGCCTGCATCCAGCGCCTTCCTGCTACCTTTATCAGGTCGTCGGTCCACATTGTGGGTAGACGTCCCACGCTGCATTTTCCGTCCTCCGTTTGCTTCTGGTAAAATAAAGAGGGGCATACTCCTGCAGTGAGGAAGGACTAAATCACCATACGATGATGATGATAATATCAATTGTATTTAGGCTATGAAATCAGAATGCCACATAAACTGAAATTCGGATATTTCTTATCGAAAGCGTAGACAAAGTCGCGAGCTTTAGCTAGTTCAATTCACATCTCAGTCCAACTCATTGTGAAATGATTAGACATGGCACATGAGACACATGGATTTAGGCTTCTTGTATCGAATTGTCCTAGATGAACTCGCGGGAAAAACTTAGTCCTGCTATAGTCTGGTCCGGGAGCACGTAGAATTTTGTCCAATGACCCGACCAGACTTTAATATTTAAACGTGAAAGTTTGTGAGGATGGATAGATTGATGTTTGTTTATTGATTTAGATGAAACTTGATTTAGAGATAGTTTTAAAGATAGACCCTGGGAAAACATAGAATATTTTAAGTTCCCGGTTTTGAGAGGATATCATCATAAATACTAGACATTCATTAAGCCTTAGTCTGTACTCTAAGAGTACAGTAATATATTATAAAGAGGAAAGAATTTGATTGTTTATTTGCATTGGTTACGAAACTACCAGATATGAAAAAATTTCACCATTAGAATCTACATTATTTCTGATGAACATAGGCGGTACGAAGTTCGCCGGGGCAGCTAGTTTAGCAACTTTTCATCAAAATATTTACAGACAAAGTCGCGAGCAAAGACTAGTTATTAATATCAGTTGCAAAATGCTCCGGAGACATATCTTTGCGAAAGTCAATGGCGCCAGCACCGGCGCCGGCGCACCGCTTACGTAACGAGAATGTGTTGGGGGACGTCGGAAGAAAATAAGCCAAGTTCGCAATAAAATGTTTAAGAGAACATTTTTTAGCATAGTCTAAATTAAATGTGTTCCGTTAGCTCGTTCAATTTCATGAGATCTAATAACTAGATCCATTACGGATTAACTAAGATTTTATTTCCCAACTAGCGGCCGCCCGCGACGTCGTACGCGTGGATCCCGTTTTACCCCCTTAGGGGTGGAGTTTCGTAAAATCCTTTCTTAGCGGATGCCTACGTCATAACATCTACATGACACAGCCCAATCTGTCCAGTGGTTTGGACTGTGCGTTGATACGAGTAGATCACTATGTCAGTCAGTCAGTCAGACTACATCAATTAAGTACTCCTTCCTTGGTACCTATTTGCACATGTTTAATGTATCAATAAGAGATCCTTTACTAGACAAAGGCTGCCTTCAAGGATTTCTACAACGACCATGTGACTGTTATTATTCTTCATCAAAATATCAAGAGCCACTATTTTGTTTTAATATTCTTCAAAAAATCTTTAATCATTTAGTTACACTGGAAGTGTAGGATCGATGGAATAGTATGGAGAATTTTATTTAATTGATTGAATACACTCGTATGTATTACAGTCAACCACACTACACCTCGAGAAATTAAATTATGTCAAATTGAATTTCACACTGATTTTAAAACGTAAAACGTGTGAAAACGCTCCATTTTAAAAGTGTTACGCGAATTGGGTTTCAGGTTGAATAAAACTACTTCATTTTTCAGATACCTACCTTACAAAGGCAGGCCATATCTTTCGCTGAAGGTATCAAGGTAGTAGAGTGTAGGTTTTCTGAGAAGATATCATATCTTGACAAACAGCATACGGGGGCGTCCCCTGCTGGATAGATTAATCATTTTATTTATCTTTATAGGAAAGCACGACAGATTACATTATCGATGGTGTTGCACAAGAAAGTGACTAAGCACAAGATAGCTCAGTGTGCTTAGTGCTGGTTTGCATTGAACGTCGTCGTCGCTAGCGAGTGCGTAAAAAATCTATGAAAAATTTAGTTCTTGAAACTAATCGCTAGGGACGCTGTACAATCTGTCGTACATTAATGTATTTTTTAACGCACTCGCTAGCGATGACGTTTGGTGTAAACTCGCACTAAGCACACTCTTCGTCACATAAATTATGTCGGAAAGTGAAATGAAATTTTTTTAGCGTTCGAACTACAGAATGATTAATAAATATCAAATGAAAATGGTAATCATCAACAATCAAAATTTACGAAACTTGGCTCAAACTACCGTGCGCCCAGATCAACTGATTAGCAACAGCCGATTTGATTAATCTGCTAGCGAGAAATTTATATCCTATCTTACAACATAGCTCTATTTCTAATTCTATACCTGTATTTAACACCTAGTCTCAAGTCCAGTTTTTAACCGACTTCAAAAAGGAGGATGCTCTCAATTTGGTGCATGTTTGTTAATTCTGAACTCCTTTTTTTGTAAACGGATTTAAAAAATTCTTGTTTTAGTTAAAGGGATATGATTCCATGTTGGTCTCTTTTAAATTTGATCGAAATTAGTTCAGGAGATTTGGTTTGATCAAAATAAATGTAAAAATACATACAACCGAACATAGAACCTCCTCCTTTTTGAAGTCGGTTAAAAATTGTTGCGATGTATGCTTTTTATCGTAAAGGTAGCAGGGAAGCGCTGGACGCAGGCCGCTACCAATCGATCAACATGGAAAGCATTGGGGAGGCCTATGTTCAGCAGTGGACGTCCTATGGCTGAAATGATGTTGATGATGATGATGTATGCTTTTTTGTGACTTTTTAGTGACGTTTAAGGTCACTGGAACAGTCCTGAACCTTCATTCAATAGCTTCACTTAAGAAATGTTCGTGCTTAAAATTGTCTTTAATCTGGGTCTCCATAAATTACCAGCTTTAAGGTTATTAACATGTCTCTACATTTTAAACGTATTTTTCTAATAATAGAAGCGACAGAATAATATCAATTACATTGCAATGGAGTCTAAATTTAGCTCTTATTACATAGGTTGAAAGTGAATCATACTCGTTTAATATTTGCTGTATTATTCAGCTTGTATAAATAACCAATAGTTAACCCAGTCAATTACCAAATGGTTAACTAGTTGTGCCCACGACTTCAAACTCTTGAAAATCATTTCAACATTTTTCATTTGCTTCCTTCATTGCCTTCCTTGGTAAATGGGGCTATTAAAACAAAAAATAATTTTAAATCGGACCAGTAGTACCTGCCACAAGCGCTTTCAACCAAGCAAACTCTTTTTTTTATCCACAAAGAGGAAGCTCTTGGCCTGTATCTCACCTGATGGTAAGTGAT